>NW_019944278.1:0-20153 GCF_002910315.2 Salvelinus sp. IW2-2015 | reverse complement strand
AAAAAGCTTTACTATGAATTCTCAGTTTGACCACCTAACTCTTAAGAAACACACCAGAAACAGCACCCTTGATCTCTAGTCTAGACTAAAGTAACACGGCGTCTCTTGCTTCTAGTAACATCTATGTCCATAGGCTCCTCAGGCAATACCCTATTGGTCTTGACTCAATGTCATCCTCATAAATTATTATTTTAATACCCCAGGTAGACCAAAATAACCTGGGGCGACACATCACACCAAACCACACACACCCATTACATATGACCTGTTGGTCAGATTATACATTCCGAATATACATCTTCTAGATCTGAATATTCATTGAGGGACTCATCTTAAACTGAGAGTGAATAAGTGCTCAGCTCCAGTGTAACTGTGAGAGAGGCATGTCAGGGCTGGACCAGAATATGGACATACACCCGGAACACAGACCGGTATAGTACTATAGTAGCAACACCTGCTGCTCTATGAAAATACCAATAACTATAGGAACCATGCTGTGAGGTGTAGATGGATATCCTGTATGGGAACATTTGCATACGCTAAGGCCTTAAATTCCATTAATTGATTATGCAAATACCCTTGAGGGTGCCAGACCGCAGACATAATCTGGCAGGGTTGCTAGCTAGCTGCACTACCCTAGCATTGTCCTTTCATATGTGACAGAGGAGACACATAGACGGACCTCCAAAAACCTTACCTCCATTCTGTTTTCTAACGCCGTGACCCCCAGAATGTGAGTGCATATTTTGGGGTTTCATATGAAACCTGTTTTCTACATTTTCCCACGTTGCATCMGTGACATGCCCGTGAACAGGGTTTATATGAACAGAGGTCACCCTCCAACCGCTAGGTTACATGCTTCCCCCAACCCCATTGGTCCTATGAATGCTGGGGCGTATGGGGATGGTGATACAATCTAAAGTGGACAYGGAGACAAGTCTGTGTGGTTGACCATCTGCCAATGTCCTATCAGCTAGTCAGTGTATCTCATCTTTATGGATCCACAGCGATGAAAAGTGTAATAACCGCTGTGAATGACATCAACAGTAATAGCTGATTCAGGGTCAGTGTAACCTGTCCGTGTGCTACGTCTAAACTCCCATTTCTGACGCTCGTTTAGTTGGAAACGTCTGAGATTTGAAGAAGGAGAATCTACATACATCTGAGATTACATTCAGAACAAAGAAGTGTAACATCCACAAATTCAATTAGAAACAGAGGACTATTTAAGAAACAAAGAGTATAACTGCCAACGGCAGATTTCAAATAACTTTCTACATACACCCACTGTATGTGCCACAGTGAGCCAGGGTCTCYTTATATTTATTTAAGAAACACTGCTACTGAAGAAGACCAAGATGTGAAAAACAAATCATAGTTTAATAATAACTCTTTGCGTTTGTACATATTGTATAAGAGTTCATTATTTAGTAAACGAACTGACAAAAAAATCCATTCGTTGTTTTTCAACAGGAAACAAGAAATTACTCTGAGCATACAGGTTAGCTTAGGGGTYATATTGTATTGTTGACGAGTACAAAACAAAAATGTATGAAACAAAAATATTTATATATTTTTTCAAGGACGAGGTGGATGCAAATCTCTGATGATGAGGCCTAAATYGATGGTATCGTTTTAAAAATGGATGTGCTGTACAACGCATGCCCTTAGCAAGCGTTTGAGAGCTTTTTGTCATGAATTTGTTATGAAAATGTTGGTTGACAAATAGGAAAACATAAATATTAAAAGCATTTACAACATTTTACTTCATGAGTTGACATATTTAATATGGTGACTAAAAGCTTGCCACGATTCTCAATTCCTCTCCCTCTCTCGCTGTGTGGTYGCTAGAATCCTAAAGATGCATTCCCCGTGCACAGACTCACTCACATTGAAAATAAAATTGTAGCTTAAGGGTTCATAAATACGCTTTGCATTACGTAGAAAAGATGCTGCTGCTTTGCATATGATACAGACTCAAAACATGCGCTCACTGTGTTCATCAAACTGCACGGCTTATTAGCATGGAAGTAGCATTAAGCTTTAATACAGAGAACCCCTAAGAGGCCTAGACACAAACCAACGTCTAATTCCTCACAAACAGGCACAAAGCAAGACAGCACACAAAAGGCAGCCGACACACAAGATTACACAAGATACAAGATATGCTCTCAAACGTTATACACACACATGCTACACTTCAAATGGAAGAACAAGACATAAAGAAACTAAGCAGATGTTGACTGAAAATATTGATAAGCAAATGTTGGTATATTATTCTTTGTATGTGTAATAATACAATAAAAACAGACCAAAGCTAGAGAACATTGTACAGTAAAATATGACAAAAATTTGTTATTTTCTAAGAGTGTGTACACAACATTGCTGGGAAGTATTATTTTATTATGTCGGAATTAAAATGTTCACTACATGATGTTTCTTTTGTGTTGTACTGGGAATAGAGGAGCTTACGTCTGAAACGGCAGGGAATTCCACCACCTGACTCGACTCTTTCACATTCTCGACACACTCCAACACAAGCTACAACTTTACAGAAACAGAGGGCTTGTCTAAAAAGAGAGAGGGAACGATAAATAGCGGCCCGACCCGCGGTGACAGAACATTGTTTTCTGAAGATCATAGTCCCAAAATCACACCTGACATTTCAAACACTGAAAGCTACCCACATGTATTCAGTCTCTCTCTCTCTCTCTCTCCTCCGTCTCTCTCTCTCCAGGGTGCTGGGTTATTAATGAGTCAGACACATAAAAAGCATCTGTGTGGACTGGGAGTGTCAGCCATCAAAAAGACTGTTTTGAACCGTCTCTTTGCATGTTAGAGAATTATTCTCTTTTATAAGGACAAGAGACAATCAGTGATTGCCAGGACTTTCAAATGACCAGACCTTGAAGCCTCATTCACAGACACACTGTATGAATATTGTATGCAAAGTGTAGGAAGTTTGGTTGCCTAGAGGGAGAGGCTTGAAAACTGGTAGAGACTGGTGRTCGTAATGACTGTTTGCTAAGAAAAGAGTGTGTTTTGCGGTACAGAGTGTGTGTGTGTGTGACATATTTCCTGTAATTAATTGGATAGACCGATAGAACGGTTGTTATCATATGCGTTTACCACCAGATTATACTGAAACAGACAGTTAAAACCTCTTGACACTACAGGGGGTGCTGTTTCAACTTCGACATTTAGCATTCCCAAATTAAACTGCCTCGTACTCAATTCTTGCTCGTACAATATGCATATTATTATTACTATTGGATAGAAAACAATCTCTAGTTTCTAAAACCGTTTGAATTATGTCTGTGGGTGAACCAGAACTCTTTCTGCAGCGAAATCCATGACAGGAACTGCGAAGGTCTGAAAARGAGGCTCTGTTCTCAGATCAGTTTAAAGCTCTGTATGTATCCTATGGGTCGACTGCACCCGCCTTCCCCTGGATGTCAGTAACCAATGAGAATGGAATGGAGTGTCTACGTAGTTCTCAGAGCTTATAAAAGCCAAGGAACGAATGCGCTCTCTTTTCGTCGTTCGTCATTGCGCAAAGCAAGACCTCAAGATGGCATTTTGAAACGCTCAGTTATGGCCTTAGCTATATCCGTCTGTAATTTAATTCGATATAGGTGTTAGAAACATCATAACGAAGTTATTTTAAACCGAGTTATATCAGTTTATGCGAGTATATTGCTATTTTCGGAATTTCCTTAGTATTGCGTTTTGGGGATTTGGGAATGTTGTGGCCACATAGCTATTGTTAGCTGCTAATTCCGAAGTTGAAGACGACGTTTTACAACCAAGCAACGATTCTTTTGGACAAAGGACACCTTGCCCAAGATTCTGATGGAAGCTCGTCCAAAAGTAAGAGCTATTTATGATGTTATTCCGTATTTATGTGGAAAAATGTAAACGCATTTGTCCGCCGTTATTGCGGCACTAGTCTGGCTGTAACGCACACTGTATGTCTAGTAACGTTAATTTTAAAAATCTAACTCAGCGGTTGCATTAATAACTAATGCATCTTTCATTTGCTGTCCAACCTGTATTTTTTATCAATCTAATCGATAAATAATCGTTAACTTAGGTGCCTTTCCAAGATGGCGCCGGCGAGAATGCATGACCTGTTGCCACTGATCACATTGTATAACAACGATTTGTGTGCTAAATATGCACAATTTCGAACAAAACCTATATGCATTGTGTAATATGATGTTACAGGACTGTCATCTGACGAAGTATATCAAGGTTAGTCCAAAATTATATATCTTTTGCTGTATTGTTACGATCGCTAACCTGTGCTGCTGGTAAATTGCTTGTGTTTCTGGCTATTGTGCTAAGCTAATATAATGCTTATTGTGTTTTCGCTGTAAAACACTTAAAAAATCTGACATATTGGCTGGATTCACAAGATGTTGGGCTTTCATTTGCTGTACGCTGTGTATTTTTCAGAAATGTTTTAAGATGAGTAATTAGGTATTGACGTTGGTCTCTGTAATTATTCTGGCAGCTTCGGCACTATTTCAGATTGCAGCTGCAATGTAGAACTGTGATTTATACCTGAAATATGCAAATTTTTCTAAAAAAACATATGCTATACAAATAAATATGTTATCAGACTGTCATCTTATGAAGTTGTTTCTTGGTTAGTGGCTATTTATATCTTTATTTTGTCGAATTAGTGATGGCTACTGATGGAGTAAAAAACTGGTGGATAAAAAAGTGGTGTTCTTTTGCTAACGTGGTTTAGCTAATAGATTTACATATTGTGTCTTCCCTGTAAAACATTTTAAAAATCAGAAATGATGGCTGGATTCACAAGATGTGTATCTTTCATCTGGTGTCTTGGACTTGTGATTTAATGATATTTAGATGCTAGTATTTACTTGTGACGCTATGCTAGGCTATGCTAGTCAGCTTTTTTACTGTGGGGGGTGCTCCCGGATCCGGGTTTGGGAGGAATTAAGAGTTAACGTACTCTCCTTCTAAACCGAGTGTAACGAGTGTCGTCGGGAGAAGGAGAGGAGGACCAAAATGCAGCGTGGTACGTATCCATTATACCTTTTAATAAAGATGAATACACGAACAAAAAAAACAACAAAACGATCAACGAACAGTTCTGACAGGTGCAGCAAACACTAACCGGAAAAGAATCACCCACAAATCTTCACTGGATCTTCACTGGAGGCCTCGTGCCATAACTCCTCACTGGAGGCTTTGTGCCCTGGATCTTCACTGGAGGCTTTGTGCCATGGATTATCTCTGGAGGCTTCGTGCCATGGATCATCACTGGAGGCTTCTTACCATGGATCATCACTGGAGGCTTCGTGCCATGGATCATCACTGGAGGCTTCGTGCCATGGATCATCACTGGGGGCTTCGTGCCATGGATCATCACTGGAGGCTTCGTGCCATGGATCATCACTGGAGGCTTCGTGCCATGGATCATCACTGGAGGCTTTGTGCCATGGATCACCACTGGCGGCTTCGTGCCATGGATCACCACTGGAGGCTTCTTGCCATGGATCATCACTGGAGGCTTCGTGCCATGGATCATCACTGGAGGCTTGGCTCTGGAGAAGGCACATGACTCACCAGGCTGGGGAGACATGCAGGAGGATTAGGGCTTAGCACAGGCACAGGACATGCAGGAGGCCTTGTCCTTGGCCGAGGCACCGGATACACTGGGCCGTGGAGGCGCACTGGAGGTCCGAGAAAAAGCCTGCACAACCCGTCCTGGCTGTATGGTGATTTTGGCCCTGCACCTGCGGGGCGCAGGCACAGGACGCACTGGGCTGTGCAGACGCACTGGAGACACAGTGCGCAAAGCTGGCGAAGGATAACCCGGGCTGAGGAGACGCACTGGAGACCAGATGCGCTGAGCCGGCATCATCCCTCCTGGCTCGATGCCCACTCTAGCCCGGCAGATGCGAGGAGTTGCGATGTAGCGCACCGGGCTATGAACACGTACTGGAGACACCGTGCGCTCCAACGCATAGCACGGTGCCTGACCAGTACGACGCTCACCACGGTAAGCACGGGGAGTTAGCTCAGGTCTCCTACCTGACTCCCCCKAAAAAATAATTCTGGGGCTGCCTCTCATGCACTTCRCCTCGAGCCAACTCCTCATAGCGTCGCCGCTCCGCTTTGGCTGCCTCCAGCTCCTTTTTCGGACGGCGATACTCTCCCGGCTGTGTCCATGGTCCTTTGCCGTCCAAAATTTCCTCCCATGTCCAGGAGTCCATGTTCCCACGCTGCTTGGTCCTTTGTTGGTGGGTGATTCTGTAACGATTGTCGTCGGGAGAAGGAGAGGAGGACCAAAATGCAGCGTGGTACTGATAAGGAAATGTGTTTTAATAAATGATTCGAATATTACACTCCTGAAACRATAAGTCTGAAACCATGTGATTGTATGAAATTGATTAGCCATATGATTGTATGAAATTGATTTGAATCATTCGATTATTATAATACTGTGTGATGGTTTTAGTCAGGGGAATAATAATATATCCTGGAGTATAGTTCTTAGTCAGAATCAATGTTTTGGGGACAATGTGTCTAGTATTTTGATAACAGACTGTCTGTCTGAGCCAGATTCGGGGTGACCTTGGCTGGGACACTGAGAACTTCCCAGTCCCAGGTCTCTCCCTATCTTAGGGGAGGGCAGGGAGACGCTATTCTCACGGACTCCCCTAAACTCTATTGGCGGGCGGATTTGATGGTTTGTGTGGAAGTATGTGWGTCACTATAAATTGAAGGTCTTTGTACTGTGCACGTCAGAACGTTCCGTGAATAAACGTTTAACTTTTGTAGACTGGGCCTCTGTCTGTTTTKTTTCTATCAGTATCATACAAATCCTGATAGCGCAGACTGAGTAAACAAATTGAATTGGTTAATGAACAGGAGAACTTAATTCTCTTATCAGGTACGTATCCATTATACCTTTTAATAAAGATGAATACACGAACAAAAAAACAACAAAACGATCAACGAACAGTTCTGACAGGTGCAACAAACACTAACCAGAAAATAATCACCCACAACTCAAAGTGACTCTAGCAGGTCAAATCTGTGTACAGTACTGTCAAGATGGGTGTCTGCCTGTTATACAAACAGTGTGAGATGTCCAGGCGGTGGTGCAAGCGCCTCAAACTAAATTCAACACCATTTAGTTTCTGTCTTTCCCACTGAACCAAAGATAAAWTCTGTGTAAGGCCATGCTATTTTCTCCGGTCTATGTAGATCCTACCTTGACTCGATATATGTATGTTGCCAGAAATCCGCTTTCCCATCGTTAATATTAACATACCCTCCTGGAGGATGACCAATGACCAGAATGCGCCTAAAGTACACGCGACGTAGCGCAGGGGAGCAGATATTTCACTCCTCTCCTAGACAGCTGTGGGCTTGATGGGCGCCGGGAATGGGGCCATTTTAGTAGTTGATGTGTCCATCCTTGGCCGATATGTAATACTCGGCTACAGTCAGGGCCCGAACATGACAGAAAATCATTAGCCTCTATAGGCTGTTAACTGTCACATGAATGATTGAAGAAGCAGCGGGGCGTCCAGTTTTGTGTGGCAGTTAAACGTCTGTCCTTCCAAACGGGACCCCGCCGAGACCTATGACGAAGCAGCTTGGAGGAGGGCCACTCTCACCTTTCTGACAGGGAAACCTGGTCTGCCATACTGCATGGTGATCAGGGGGGATGGAAAGGGTCAAGTGGAGCATATGGCGTCTGGTTTATACATCAGCTTGAGTCTCTTTAAATACAAGCTGATGGGTAAAGCAAAAGGCCAGCCTCAGACAGTGAGACCAGACACCAYTGTCTGTTCAGTGGTCAGAAAGCCTGGCTAGGTTGGTTTCTATGTACCATAACTTACAGACGTAGAACTGTGATTCACCAAACAAACATTCGACTCAATCTGATACCAACTGTACTGTAAAAAAAAAGAAAAAAAGAAAAGGGCTCTCAACAGGAAAAACAGGATGTCTCATTTTCCACCTGGAAGGAGATAATAGGTTTGAATCAACGCTAAAAAGCAAAGCCTGTTTTCTGCACTTGTCTCTACGTCCGAGACGGCATGGCCAGGTTCTTCGGGTTCCAACCAGATTCAAATCTCCTCTGACATTGAGCACAGCCAGCTATCTTTTCAATGCAGTCTCGGCCCTCAGTCTAGATGAGCTCCTCTGGTTTTATAAAACCCTTCAACTGAGATGACATTCATCACCTTGTTTAGCCACTATGTAACATATACTGTGGCGGACTGGCGGTGGGGGTATTTTCCACAGAGCAGAGTGAAGCACAATCTCCATAGGATTCCCCAGTGTCCTCTCAGCTCTCTGTGAGAAGGGCCTAACTGCTTCACAGACATGCAGACTGAGGGTCTCTAGGGGAGGCCCAGCCTGTCAAAGAGGACTGACTACAGAGACCATTATTTAAGATAACTCTGCCTTTCCCTTTTCACCAGGCTCTCTCCATTCATTAAGGTCGTTACTGTTAAATGTTTTTTTTCTCACCCAAAGACTAAGAAATTACAAGGAAGGGGAAAAGGTAGGAAATTGGCAAATTATAAATTAAGCCTCGGCTGCTTCAATTATTTGCTTCATTTCATAATAACATGTGGTTAATTATTCATGGAGGTTAGTTATAACTAGGTTAATGACATTCTAATAAAACAGACTGAGACATTTTGCTCCAGTTTATATTACACTTACATATATGAACTAAATACTTTCTTCAATTAAATCTTTAATTGTTATATCTTACAAACATGAAACTTGACGGCATACATGCTGTAATTTTACATTAAAAGGCATCTTTTAAAAGCCAACAACAATAGTAACAACAGATGCCTCTCTGAGAGGACAGTATACTCAGTCCCGCTCCCTCTGGTGTGTGGCCAATTCATTTCTAGAAGTGGATCTGAAATTACACACAATGCACTCGGGGTGGGTGGGTGTGTGTATGCATCTCTGTCTGTGTGACAAACAAGCGCTCGTTCGCTCAGTGTATACGCTAGGCACTGCAGCCCTACGGGGCATGATTACCAGACCCAGAGTGATCCTTCAGCTCTCTGCCTGACACACTCGTTCCCCCCCCCCCCACTCCTTTTCCTTCCCAGTTTAAAAAATCTATATATTGCCAGTGTGTGTTATTTACTCCTAGTGGCGTGTCATTTTCTGCAATGTGTCTGCCTGCCAGGCTGATAAATAAAGCTGTTTTCTTTTTACGGTGCCCGGGCCATTTACAGCTAATGTGTCTTCATCCCCAACTGCTATTTCTCAGCCTCTCTAGACGTCCGCTGACTGGGTGAGGAGGCCCAACGCTCGATTTCATCACGACTATTTCTGCGCTGAGGTGAATTCGGTGGATGTAGTGTTGTGGTGTCAGGGCAGTTTTCACACTAGAACGGTACCTTCACAACAACGGACCAGGTTTGGAGCATTGGCTGTCATTGGCTGTCAAAGCTCCGGTGGCTAAAAGTTTGGCTTCTCCGCTGTGATAGCGGCTGAAGTTATGAACCAACTTTGCTCAAATGTAAATGTCTTTCTAAGTCTTACTACGTTATACCATGAAGTCTGACTTCGTTTCCCCTGATAGAGGCACAGGAGACTAACCACACTGGGTAGAATATTCCTAATATTCCCCTCCTGCTGGAGTTCATGCCTACTTGGTTTCAACCACCTTATTAAAACAAAAAAACGAGAGAGAAAACGTTCTGTTGTAATTCATGACACTTGGGCGCGTCCTCAAATTCCTTTTTTRAAACACTTGTCTTTCCTTGCCATAATGYATGTCAGATCCTCTGATGTAGCTCGAGGAGGAGCCTCTCACACCGAATAAGAGCTCACTCTTTCCCGCATTTGAAGCGATCACWCAACGCYATTCTGCGTTGTTTGACATCAAAAGYGGGAAGGAAGACACCGTCATCACCTGCCGAGAGCTCCAAAGGGTTGAAGCTAAAATATCTTCAAATCACTTGTCCAAGACATTTCCCCCTATTAAGGCTGACTCCATGCAGGCTTAAAGACTGAGACAGGCCCTTTAGATGAGCTAACCAAGACACAGTGTTACAGATGGGAGATCATACAGTAGGCCAGGCAATGATGCCATTTAAAGAGAAACAGTTATAATGCCAAGAAGAGGACCTGATGCTGC
This sequence comes from Salvelinus sp. IW2-2015, assembly GCF_002910315.2. Classification (NCBI taxonomy): domain Eukaryota; kingdom Metazoa; phylum Chordata; class Actinopteri; order Salmoniformes; family Salmonidae; genus Salvelinus; species Salvelinus sp. IW2-2015. The sequence goes on along the minus strand of NW_019944278.1, from coordinate 9,985 downwards.
CGACACACAAGATGACAATAGAGCTCCTTATTAAAAAAAACATCACTGGAAAGCTGGCAGATTTCAAACCAAAAGTCAAGGAAATCACTGGCAATCAGGCTAAACCTGAGATAGAGAATCCCTGCTGTGAAATCTAACTCTGTTACCCAAAGAGTGCAGATTGTTTGAAAACACAGGCAGATCGAAAGATGTTATTGATGTCCAGCACATGGGCCTTGTGTGATAAGATAAAACAAATCGCTCTTGGTTCTATCAAGTAGTTCCACAGGAGAGATCAGAGAGATACTGCAGCATCACATACAGTACCGGTATTATATCATGTATCACACAGCTGCCAGTAAAAGGACGTGAACGATGATAACCAAGAGAACTCCTGTATATTTTAGTCTTTGTCTCATCTCATCCCCGAGGTTCCCTCACCACCGTCTGCCATGGGACACTGACTGCTCTGCTCTGTCTCTAGCTCTCCTAATGGAAGAATTAACACTTCTTGTTAAGGTTGGCTGTTAACATACCAGCCGAGGTATTGTCATCTTGTTCCTGAATTAGAGTCAGACAGAAATGCTTCAACATCCCGGCACTCTGATGAGAGAGATAGTGTGTGTGTGTGTGTGTGTGTTGTTCCTAACGATGCGGCTGAGGGACCCGGCGGGGGGGTGCTGAAGTGCTTGCTAGTTGTTTTTCGGGGGTGAGTTTGTAATCTCGGGCAGATCATGTTTTCAACCCCTCAGATGAAGTAAAGCAGCTTTGGCAACCGTGCGTTTCATCTCAGACACTGGGGTCCAAAACAAAGAGAAAGTGATTGATTGGATGATGAATTATTTAGAGACAGAGGGCTGTGGAATGTGTGTGTGTGTGTGTGTTGTTCCTAACGATGCGGCTGAGGGACCCGGCGGGGGGGTGCTGAAGTGCTTGCTAGTTGTTTTTCGGGGGTGAGTTTGTAATCTCGGGCAGATCATGTTTTCAACCCCTCAGATGAAGTAAAGCAGCTTTGGCAACCGTGCGTTTCATCTCAGACACTGGGGTCCAAAACAAAGAGAAAGTCATTGATTGGATGATGAATTATTTAGAGACAGAGGGCTGTGGAATGAACAGGCAGGAGTGTAGAGCAGGCAGGCAGACCGGTTCATCTCTCCTTAAAGATTGGATTACAACCAAAAGTTGGCCCTAATTGTGCTAATGTGTYTCATCACAAATTTGCAGYAATCAAATATTGATGTGGACGTGGGGACACAGCTGTGTGGCGCTGGGCAGTGACAGGACCAGAGAGGCGTTGTCATAAGGATCTATAGAACGTTTGAAGCTATAGCGGATATGCTGTACCACAGAGATAGACATGCATGCACACGCACATACCATCTTCTCCCAGCTATACACATCTGCCTCCCCTCACTTTCACAACAGCACATAGATGCACATAGAAGAATAAATATTGACCAGGAAGTGGAACGAAATATAAACCTCAACATTGTTGGTGTGGTTTAATAGCAGTGAACAAAACTCACATCAAGCAAACATGAGCGAAGTACCATGCCCCCAACCACTGTTAATTCCTCATTTAACCACAGGGGGCGCTGATGTAATGTGCTTGCCAAGAGGGAGAGAGATAGGGAACAAGGATTTATGAGGCATTGCTACTGAGATGAGCACAGCTTCCTTTTTTTCAATATCCCCTCCTCATGAAATTTTATTTTGGATTGTAAATGTACAGTAATTTACTATCGTAAATGTGTAATGGGCCCCTGAATCCAATGACATTGTGCTGGCTAATCAACTCATTTGAAAATGAATATAGATCTATTAAGTGGGAAGCTCAGCATTTCCGCGTGGTTCGAGAGAGTGGCGTTCCGTCAAACATGGGAACCACTTTTTACTCTAATCTGCGGCCCCAATTCCATTCCTACAGATTTTTTTAATACAGCTGATGAATGAGATTAAATGTCTTTTAAATACTGATTTGTTTTGTCATTCCGATCTGATCTATAATTGACTTTAAGAATAGAGGAATTAGATGAGTGTAGATGGGGCTCATTTCAGCTCATTTACACAATATGAATGCAAGGGAAGTTAAAGACACTTTTAGGAAAATTCATGTAGAAACAAGCAATGGGAGGAAATAAATTAAATTGCACCATGAAATCCAAACAATCTGAACCCGCTGAGCTGCTGAAATCCACAAAAACATACCACCATGATTTCTGTGTTGTATCTGTGAGAGACGGGGCCTGAGGCGCTACATACAAACACTTCATCAAAGTTCAACTCAGAAAGTGACTGTAAGGGTGGGAAACTGAGAGCAAATGGAAAATGATGACACTGGCATGCATTCTTGTGTGTGTGTGTGTATGCGTATGTGTGTTGTGTMTGCACCTGTACTGTCTCCGCCTTCTAGATGGTAGCGGGGTGACCGGGCCGTGGCTGACGTTCAGCTGAGCGCACCACCCTCTGGAGAGCCCTGCGGTTGCGGACGGTGCAATTGCCGTACCGGTGGCGGTGATGCAGCCCAACAGGATGCTCTCAATGGTGCATCCGTAGACGTTTGTGAGGGTCTTAGGGGCCAAGCTGAATTTCTTGAGCCTCTCGAGGTTGAAGAGCCGCTGTTGCGCCTTCTTCACCACACTGTATGTGTGAAGGGACCATTTCAGGTTTCGTTGTGGATGGACGCGTGCTCTCTCTGCTGTCTCCTGTAGTCCACGATCAGCTCCTTTGTTTTGATGACGTTGAGGGAGAGGTTTATTTCCTGGCGCCACTCCGCCAGGGCCCTCACCTCCTCCCTGTAGGCRGTCTCGTCATTGTTGGTAATCAGGCCTACCACTGTTGTGTCGTCAGCTAACTTGATGATTGAGTTGGAGACGTGTGTGGCCACGCAGTCATGGGTGAACAGGGAGTACAGGAGGGGGCTGATCTCAACCCCCACCCCCCCCCTCAGTGCTGGGCAGTTTTTTTTTTTCATCGTCTCTACTTATCCTGCACTCCCTTTACATGTATTTGGTCAGTGAAGCTAAAACGTTTCATTTGGCTCGATACTCCAGCATTTTGAGTTTGAGATCAAATGTTTTATATGAGGCGACAGTACAGAATGTGACATTTTATTAGAGGGGGTTTCCATATGTTTTACTGTTCAGAAACAAATGCACAGAATGTATCTAGTCTGCCCGTTTGAAGGTGTCGTAAGTATTGTGTCATAAAATGTTGTCAAAAGTTTCGTATTTGGTCCCATGTTTGTAGCACACAATAGGTGACAGACTTTCGTGCGAATGTTCAAAAATGTGCATGAAGAAATTCACCAAATGGACTTGTTGCGGATAAAAYAAATCAGTGTGTGATGATGTAGTGCACACAACARTTCCTTATTCGCTTAAGTTTTCATGTACCGAATCAAAATCTAAAGTTCAATAAGTTTCCATCACATTTTCTACTCTACCAATAGTTTTGTCACAAAAACTGTTGTGTTAAATAGCAAATGTGCCTGATATGGTCTTGGCAAGCGCTCTTTACCCAACAGCTCAGCGATACTGTGCAGGTAGGCTGCGTGGGTAGACTAGTTTACATGATGAGATTATTGTTATATATATTTGTATTTATTTATTTAACCTTTATTTAGCTAGGCAAGTCAGTTAAGAACAAATTCTTATTTACAATGGCGGCATACCCCGGCCAAACCCGGACGACGCTGGGCCAATTGTGCGCCGCCCTATGGGACTCCCAATCACGGCCGGTTGTGATACAGCCTGGATTCAAACCAGGGTCTGTAGTGACGGCTCTTTTACCACATTTTGTTGTGTTACAGCTTGAATTTGAAATTGGTTAAATTGASATTGTCACTGGCCTGCACACAATACCCCATAATCTCAAAATTATAGAATTATGTTTTTATATTTTTTCGACAAATTAATAAAAAATGAAAAGCTTAAATAAGTTCAGGAGTAAAGAATGTGCTTATCAAGTCACATAAATTGCATAGACTCACTCTGTGTGCAACAGGATTTTTGAATGACTACTATCTCTGTACCCCACACATAAAGATAATTGTACAGTCGAGCAGTGAATTTCAAACACAGATTCAAGCACAAAGACCAGGGAGGTTTTCCAATGCCTCGCAAAGGGCACCTATTGGTAGATGGGTAAAAAAAGCAGACATTGAATATCCCTTTGAGCATGGTGAATAATTACACTTTGGATGGTGTATCAATACACCCAGTCACTACAAAGATACAAGTGTCCTTCCAAACTCAGTTGCCAGAGACGAAGGAAACCACTCAGGGATTTCACCATGAGACCAATGGTGACATTAAAACAGTTACATAGTTTGGCTGTGATAGGAGAAAACTGAGGATGGATCAGCAACATTGTAGTTGATCCACAATACTAACCTAAAAGGAGTAAGCCTGTACAGAATCCAAATATTTCAAAACATGCAACCTGTCTTGGTTTTGCTCCAAACATAACGCTTTGTATTCAGGACATAAAGTTAATTTCTTTGCCACATTTGTTTGTTTTACTTTAGTGCCTTACTGCAAGTAAGGCACTAAAGTAAAACAAACATAACAAAGCGTTATGTTTGGAGCAAAACCAAGACAACACGTCACTGAGTACCACTCCTCATATTTTCAAGCATGGTGGTACTGTAGCTGCATCATGTTATGGGTATGCTTTCATCTGCAAGGACTAGGGAGTTTTTTAGAAGAAAAATAAACAGAATCACAGGCAAAATCCTAGAGGAAAACCTTGTTCTGTCTGCTTTCCAACAGACACTTGGAGACAAATTCACCTTTCGGCAGGACAATAACCTAAAACACAATGCCAAGTATACACTGAGTGACAAAACATTAGGAACTTCTCTTTCCATGACATACTGTAGACTAATCAGGTGAATCCAGGTCAAAGCTATGATCCCTTATTGATGTCACTTGTTAACTCCACTTCAATCAGTTTAGAACAAGTGGAGGAGACAGGTTAAAGAAGGATTAAGCCGAGACAATAATTGAGACATGGATTTTGTACTGTATGTGTGCCATTCAGAGGGTTAACGGGCAAGACAAAAGATTTAAGTGTCTTAAAACGGGGTATGGTAGTAGGTGCCAGGCGTACAGGRATGAGTGTGTCAAGAACTGCAAGGCTGCAGGGTTTTTCATGTTCAACATGTTCACAACCCAAAGGACATCCAGCCAACTTGACACAACTGTGGGAAGCATTGGAGTCAACATGGGCCAGCATCCCTGTAGAATGCTTTCGACACGTGTAGAGTCCATGCACCAACAAATTGAGGCTATTCTGAGGGGAAAAGGGGGTGCAACTCAATATTAGGAAGGTGTTCCTAATATTTTGTACACTCAGTGTACACTGYAGTTGCTTATCAAGATGACATTGAATGTTCCTGAGAGGCCTAGTTACAGTTTTGACTTAAAATCAGCTTGAAAATTTAGGGCAAGACTTGAAAATAGCTGTCTAGAAATGACCAACAAACAACTTGACAATCTTGGTGTGCAAAGCTCTTAGAGACTTACCCAGAAAGACTCTCAGCTGTAATCGCTGCCAAAGGTGACTCAGGGGTGTGAATACTTATGTAAATTAGTTATTTATTTTCATTTTCATTTTCAATACATTTGCAAAAAAATTCTAAAAAACCTATTTTAACTTTGTCAGGACAAGGTATTGGTTGTAGATGGGTGAGAATTTTTTTTATGTAATACAATTTGAATTCAGGCTTTAACAAAAGAAAATGTGGAATAAGTAAGGGGCTTGAATACTTTCCGAAGATACTATAATTTATTTCATCTAGCCTAATAAGCTGCATGGTTTGCCCGAGTCGTAGTGGGGAGTCATCGCGTGACTCCAAGTTTACTTCAATATGATGGTTATTATATCAATACTTGCGCATAAATTAGTTTCCACTGCCCTTTTGTCACATAATACATTTTACAGACACAAAAATATCCCACCATGTCTAACGAACAAATTATCTGGTCGGCATTTACACTGAGTACACCAAACATTAGGAACACCTTCCTAATATTGCGTTACATGTGACATCAATAAGGGATGAGAGCTTTCACCTGGATTCACCTGGTCAGTCTATGTCATGTTTTGTATACTCAGTATATAACATTTTACCGAAACTTCCTGTTTCCATCACAGCTGTCGTGATTCTTTTTTATACGGTATGACTTTACTCACATATAAACTGTGGATGGAAACATGGTTAATGACTACATCAAGCTTGTGACTCTACAAACTTGTTGGATGCATTTGCAGTTTGCTTTGGTTGTGTTTCGGATTATGTTGTGCCCAATAGAAATGAAATGGTAAATAACACATTGTGTCATTTTGGAGTCACTTTTATTGTAAATAAAAAAAATTGAATATGTTTCTGAACCCTTCAACATTAGCCTAATGTGGATGCTACAATGTTTACGGACAATCATAAATGAATCATGAATCATGATGAGTGTGGAAGATGCACAAAGATCATGCCCCCAAAAAATGCTAACCGCTCACCATTACCAATAACAGGGAGATTAGGATTTTCTTGGGGTTATGATAATTATGCATCTGTAACTTTCTCAAGCATCATTATTCACAATTCATTCAGTATTATCCGTAATCATGGTAGCTTCCAAATGAATGTGTTCAGAAATTCTTATTTACAATAAAAGTGACTCCAAAATTACACAATACATTATTTACCATTCATTTCTATTGGGCATAATAGAAACATAACATAATCCGAAACACCAACCAAACAACCACAAACAAACTGCAAATGCCTCCAACCAGTTTGTAGAGTCACAAGCTTGATGTCGTCACCGCGTGCTAGAAATTTGGCACCAAATACAAAACCTTTGACAAAATGTAATACACTAATTMAATTTTTTCAAATACTTATGACCCCTTCAAAATGGAGGGACTAGACACATAAAGTGCATTCATTTATAAACTGTAAAACAAAMATGTAAAAGGTGACATTTTGTACTGTCGCCTAATCAAACATTTGATTTCAAATCCAAAATGCTGGCGTACAGAGTCAAATTAAAGGGTTTAGCTTCACTGTCCCCATAAATACGTAGGGGAGTGAATGTACTGTGCAGTTGCATGCAGTGGTGGCACTATAAACGTCTCTCTATCTGTCCCTCTCAATTCAATTCAATTCAAGGGGCTTTATTGGCATGGGAAACATATGTTAACATTGCCAAAGCCTCTCTCTCTGACTGGGGATGAGGAAGAAGTAATCTATCAGGACTAGTGGCGGTGGGGACAGGGAAGGGGCGGAGTTGGTTGGTTGGCAGGGGGGCTGGCTGGCTCAAGTCAAGCTGGATGTTGTAAAATCTTTGTAATTAAGTCCAGGCTCCAAGACAAACGTGTCTTTAAGATTAGAATGTCTTTCCCCGCTTTCTTCAAAAGTCCTTTTGAACTTGATTTGCTTGTGAAATCACATTCTACATCAAATATTAGCCTATAACTATGAATATGGATTTAACAGTAGACTTAGACACCGGGCAAAGTGTGCAAGACTTCCGTACTCCCTTGCTTCCTGTATAATATGATCAGTTAAATTCCAAACCAAAAAAGAATAATACATTTATAATTGAAGTCCCATCATAGTCGCTCTCTCTCTTCCTCCGTCCCWCCCCCATGGTATTCCTCTCTGGCCATGATATGAGGTGTTGAGATAGCCTCCACATCTGCCCTTCCACAAAGCTGGAGCAGGCTGGAGGACCCTCCTCATGGAAACTCTGTCCAGACGTGGCCAGCCTCTGGCCGGGATCCAGCGCAGGGCGGCCTGGCTTCTGTTGTGGGCGTCATTGTGCTGTGCATTCCCAGGCGTGTGGGAATTTACACATCTCAACCCTGCCATGCCCCAACTCTACTATTCCCTTGCACCCTGTTTCCCCACTCTCCCAACTCATGTATTTTGTTTTATTATTTATGTTTAATTTGATAGGGACATAACGTCCAACACATTGACACATTGAATAAAGAATCGTCTGATGTGTTGAGCTTGCAACATAGTACATCATCCTCGTGGGTGGTTGTAGTCACACATGGGGTTTTTCCTGACCAAGATCTACGGTCTGGAGTTTCTCCTGGTCTGGTGATGTGTTCAGGCTTTATCCATAAGAAGTGCCGTAGCAGGGACAGGAACAGAGCGGAGGCGCCAGTGAAGATGCACTACAGGACGTCACCTTCCATTGCAGTGTGAACGACATGCCATCTACTCACCCGGACCGGAATGCTGCTGTCCAGATGCAGGAGGGTAGAGACTTCCATGATCACACTGATTCGGACGTTACTGGTCCCACAGGGAACAAAGACCAACAGAAGGAAGCAGCAACCTCTGGGAAGGTGTATGGTTGGATAAACCCAGACAAGCCCGTTGGCAATGGCTGAAGACAGTGTATGTACATGTCACGTCGCCAACATGTCTACGTAATGTTGAAGGAATTTGTTTGTTCTCATGACCAGATGTTGATGTTCTCACTGTAGTTATTGTTCTGTGTGCCCTTTGGGTGGCCAGGACTCCTATTGTTTATTAGCTGGTCCAAGTGGAAGGAAACACAAGTAAACAATTAGATGGAAGAAGAGTGTGGGTGTATATGTGTGTGTATATGTGAGTGAGTGAGTGAGTGAGTGAATGAGTGAGTGAGTGAGTGAGTGAGTGAGTGAGTGAGTGAGTGAGTGAGAGTGTGTGAGAGTAGGTGTGAGTGAGAGTGAGAGTGTCTGTGTGAGAGAGAGCATGCACAACTACTGTATGTTACGAAGGGAAAAATGAAAAAAGTGCTGCTCCATCCACTCTTATGATCAGAGTTTCAGACATGCCTGTATATCATAAACATAGTAAACAGAGCCAGCATAGAAATATGCTTACGTAACAAGACTAAACCATAGATATATTTTTGCTTCGAAATGTTCCTCACAATCGTGACAGCGAAGGCTGCATTTCAACCAGGAGGGTACTGTACCATATCTTTGAACAACCAAACAAGTCAAGTCAAGTGCCTGCAGAATTTTAAGTACTTTATCCTTAGAGCTTCATTGGCCTCGAATACAAAAAAAAGCCCTGACGAGAATGCAAATGAACTCTTCAACATGCCATTCAAATCACCTCAGAAAAGCAGAATACATTTAGAAACGTTTTCAAAAGGCCAGACTGATAACTGGTGGTTTATAACACTGTTAAAGAAAATATCTTTTTTTTTTTAAAGACAGAAGAGGGGAGGTTTTTGAAGCTCCTCGCCAAGGCACCGCATGGGGATTCCGTGCGCACATCATTTTGTTTAGAGTGCATTAGCAGCCAGTGACACAGCCTCCTCCTCCTCGCTCTAGTTTTCTTGTTGTCGGGTGGAGTGTCCTGAGGCGATAACAGCAGAGACCCCCCCCCTATTCATTCAGCGATATGCGGGGGCCTCATTTTCCATCAGCAAAGCATGAAATCAGGGGAGAATGCCACACACACAACAACCCGCCTTTCGCAAGAGGCACGTCGCCTCCCTGACACACACGCCGTAGTCTCTAAATAAACTTGAATTCTTGCGGGTGGAAGTCAATAGGCTGTGCGGCTGACAATCCCAGTCTTATTACCGAAGAGCCGAGTGTAAACAGGCTTTCCAGACTTTCGGAGTAATAGACAACGCTGTCTCGACCGTATGTCTGTCTGTCTGTCGCCAGGTCCAAACAGACACAGTGAAACTACAGCGTGACATCATGGCACTTTTCTGATCCTGTGAGGGATTGGGGGGTTCTGAAGATGATAACGTCAGTCAAACAGAGGGAATCGGAGGGACTAGCATCTATGGTTTTAATGCACAAACATGCACACACAACACTCACGCAGACACACAATTCTCTTCAATCTACTGACAAGCCAGACCTTTAATGAGGACAGATAACCGACAAGCACTGCTGCAAAGAGTCTGTGGCGCACGCACGCACGCGCGCGCGCACACACACACACACACACACACACACACACACACACACACACACA
>NW_019944277.1:76019-79107 GCF_002910315.2 Salvelinus sp. IW2-2015 | reverse complement strand
GCCACAGTACAGTAGACTCTATGGTTACAGACATTGACCCTTTCTCTCTCAGCTCATTCACTGTCAAGCCACTAACACCTCTGTCTGATCACAGCCAAATTACGTTGTTCCTCAAAAGAATAGACCTGGAAACAACCAGACATTCACAGCCCAGTAAGCTGTACAACATCAGACATTCATACAGATGGGCCCAAAACAACACAGAAGAATACCAGAAAGCAACCTGGAACCAAAATATCCAAACACTCTTAGATAACTTTCTGGATACCACATCCACTCACAGTAAAGAAGGCATCAATCTAGCAGTACAAAACATTAACTATATATTCAGGCAAACGGCAAAAGAAGCACAATTGACATTGATATATATATATTTTTAAAGACCACAGATGACAACTGGTTTGATGCAGATTGTAAAATTATAAGGAAAAAACTTGGAACACTATCCAACCAAAAGCACAGAGACCCAAATAATGGTGAATTACACCTTCATTACTGTGAGAATTTAAAACTCTATAAACGTTCACTCAGAACCAAAAAGCACAGTACAACAGCAAGCAGCTGACACTAATTGAGGAGTCCATAAACACAAACAACTTCTGGCAAAATTGGAAAAAAAAATAAAAATCTAAACAAGAGTAATTAGCGATACAAAATGGTGACATATGGACAACCCATTTTAAAACATATCATTCAAATTGACAAAAACGCAGAACAACGCCAAATTCACGAGAAGTTGAATGGATTAGAAAAAGCTATAAAGGACAATCAAAATCCACTGGACTCCCTAATTACTGACCAGGAGCTCGATAAGAAACTTCAGACTCTCAAATTTAAAAAAGCATGCGGACCTGATGGCATCCTAAATGAGATGCTCAAACTTACTAATGCAAAATTTCAATTGGCTATATTAAAACTGTTTAATTTGATCCTGAGTGTAGGTTATTTACCTGAAATCTGGAATCAAGGACTCATAATGTAGCGGGGTGCGTAATTGGCGGCAGAGAAGTCAGGTGCTGGAGAGCAGAACTGGGTAATAACCGGAGATTTATTAAGCCAAAACCAACGGCATCCAGAACAACAAGATAAATRGGCACAAAAATAACCCGTCGTGCGCTCACGGGGAACGTGCACAAGCAATACAATAAAACAATCCCACACAAAGACATGGGGGGAACAGAGGGTTAAATACACAATAAGTAATTGAGGGAATTAAAACCAGGTGTGAAGAAAAACAAGACAAAACAAATGGAAAATTAAAAGTGGATCGATGATGGCTAGAAGACAGGCGACGCCGACCGCCGAGCGCCACACGAACAAGGAGAGGACCTGACTTCGGCGGAAGTCGTGACACATAACCCCAATCTTTAAGAACGGAGACACATTTGACCCTAACAATTACAGAGGCATTTGTGTGAACAGTAACCTGGGAAAGGTTTTCTGTAATATTATAAATGTAAGAGTTCTAAACTTCCTTAAAAACTTCTTCAGGCTGCAAGCCCGACATCGGGATCAATATGACAACAGCCACTGCAAGTGCAGGGCGCGAAATTCAAAATCTATTTTTGTAAAATATTTAACTTTCACACATTAACAAGTCCAATACAGCATTTGAAAGATAAACATCTTGTCAATCCAGCCAACATGTCCGATTTTTTAAATGTTTTACNGAGATTCACCTACTGCTCACCTCTTGGCCACAGTACAGTAACCTATATGATTACAGACATTGACCCCTTCTCTCTCAGCTCATTCACTGTCAAGCCACTAACACCTCTGTCTGATCACAGCCAAATTACGTTGTTCCTCAAAAGAACAGACATGGAAACAACCAAACATTCACAGACCAGTAAGCTGTACAACATCAGACATTCATACAGATGGGCCCAAAACAGCACAGAAGAATACCAGAAAGCAACCTGGAACCAAAATATCCAAACACTCTTAGATAACTTTCTGGATACCACATTCACTCACAGTAAAGAAGGCATCAATCTAGCAGTAAATAACATCAACTATATATTCAGGCAAACGGCAAAAGAAGCACAATTGACATTGATAAAAATAAATTAAAAAAAGATCACAGATGACAACTGGTTTGATGCAGATTGTAAAATTATAAGGAAAAAACTTGGAACACTATCCGACCAAAAGCAGAGACCCAAATAATGGTGAATTACACCTTCATTACTGTGAGACTTTAAAACTCTATAAACGTAACACTCAGAACCAAAAGAGCACAGTACAACAGCAAGCAGCTGACACTAATTGAGGAGTCCATAAATACAAACAACTTCTGGCAAAATTGGAAAAAACTAAAAAAATCTAAACAAGAGGAATTAGCGATACAAAATGGTGACATATGGACAACCCATTTTAAAACACTCTACAACATTGTTCAAATTGACACAAACGCAGAACAACTCCAAATTAATGAGAAGTTGAATGGAGAAAAAGCTATAAAGGACAATCAAAATCCACTGGACTCCCCAATTACTGACCAGGAGCTCTATATGAAACTTCAGGCTCTCAAATTTAAAAAAGCATCCGGACCTGACGGCATCCTAAATGAGATGCTCAAACTTACTAATGCAAAATTTAGATTGGATATATTAAAAATGTTTAATTTGATCCTGAGTGTAGGTTATTTCCCTGACATCTGTAATCAAGGACTCATAATGTAGCGGGGTGCGTAATTGGCGGCAGAGAAGTCAGGTGCAGGAGAGCAGAACTTGGTAATAACCGGAGATTTATTAAGCCAAAACCAACGGCATCCAGAACAACAAGATAAATGGGCACAAAATAACCCGTCGTGCGCTCACGGGGAACGTGCACAAGCACTACAATAAACAATCCCACACAAAGACATGGGGGGAACAGAGGGTTAAATACACAATAAGTAATTGAGGGAATTGAAACCAGGTGTGAGGAAAAACAAGACAAAACAAATGGAAAATGAAAAGTGGATCGATGATGGCTAGAAGACCGGCGACGCCGACCGCCGAGCGCCTCCCGAACAAGGAGAGGACCTGACTTAGGCGGAAGTCGTGACACATAACCCCAATCTTTAAGAACGGAGACACATTTG
>NW_019944277.1:51128-74830 GCF_002910315.2 Salvelinus sp. IW2-2015 | reverse complement strand
CCTCAATATTTTACATCAATGAAGGGGTGGCCACTACTTAGAAAAGGCCTCAAGCCCTGTGTTAGTCTCCACAATTCAGAAGTTAAAGTCTACTCTTCGGCAAGATGACCTATGCCTGTGTCATCCAGCATATGGCCTACAGCAGAGCTGACGGCTAGAGCAGTACTGCAGACCTGGCCCTGCAGTAAACCCCAAAATACTAAAAGAATGATTTTCCAGAAGAAGATCCAGATCTGGGAAATAGACAAATTCTCAATTGTACAAAATAATATAGAGTGATCTGTACCACACACAATACCTTGAGGTTTAAACAATAAAGCTCAAAATGGAACCACTTATGAGGACAGCTGAATGAACTGAGAGAGAAAGCAGCAGGAATTCTACGCCATTAAAAAGCAAATTTCAAATTTGAAATAGCTTATTAAAATTTGGCGAATACTAATGAATAGTCACTAATGAACCAATTGCCACTTTATGCACGTAGGTGGGGGTCCACTTGCAAAACAAGTTCTTTCATCAAAGGGACAAACACCCATGAAGACCGCGCATGGAGTTCGAATTCCCATACATGTCCAGGAGGAAACTACAAACCAAGCATGCAGGGCAGATGTTAAACATCTAAATACAGTGACCCCTTCCATATCATTACCAAGCCTGCTGCCAAGAGCTGAGGCAAAAAAAAAGTATCCTCATCCAGCTGGCCGTCTGGGGCTGAGTTCACAAACCTGTCTGACTAACACACTGAGCTCAGGACCAGAACATCAATCAATCAGAATAGAACCAAATTACAACACAGTCAACAAAACTACTTTGCTTTTGGAAACACAAGCACAAACACAAAACAAAATGCAGTGCATCTACCTAAATCGACAGTACACCCGTGCTACCTATTGACCATGGTACTGATCAAACCTTAGAAAACCTGACAAATTACAGCCAGTGAGCACAGCTTGCCTTGAGATGTGGGTAGACACAGGAAACCTGGCTCCCTGTAAGGAAAGGCGTGTGCAACCACTGAACAACAGCAGACTGAGACGGAGCTGCATTTCCTGACAAATTCAAAATATAAACAATACGAGTGTCATTCCAATGGTTTCCAAGACCTCTCTATGAGGATAGCTACCCGTCCTGTGGGGAGGACGCAGGAGCTGGGGTGCAGCGCCCACGGTTCATGTGCTGCCTAGCCTAAGTTTGAGGGACCAGTGTCTGCAACCATGAACCTGCAACATCGTCTCTACTCGTATGTTATTTTAGTGTTGAATGTATGTATTTGACCCTTGGCTATTTTGTTACTGTTGTCCCTTGACGAATTGATCTCATTTTAGCATTGTAAATATCCCAATACTTTGCAAATGTACATTGTTAGGGCGTGTCATGGCCAATAAAGCGAGGATTGAGAGAGAGGACAGAGAGAGAGAGAGAAAGATAAGAGAAGGAGAGACGCAAATGGAGAGGAGGGAGAAGACGAAGAGAGGATTTGTCAAAGGGATTTTTAAAGGAGAGAAAAGAGTAAAGAGGGAGTGAAAGAGAGAGAGAAGGAAGGAAAAAAAATGAAGAGAGAGAGAAGAGAGAAGAGAGAGAGTGGAGGAGAAGGAGAGAGGGGAGGATTGAGAGCGAGAGAAGAGAAGAGGAAAGAAAGGAGAAGAGAAGGAAAAGGAAGGGAAGATGGAAGAAGACAGGGGGAGACTGACGAGAAGAGGAGAAGGACAGGGGACGGAGCGTGAGAGAGATGAGGAGGGAGAAGAAGAAGAGAGACAGAGAGAGGAGAGATAGGAACGAAAGAGGAAAGGGTGGTGCGGGCGAGGGTACAGGAGGAGAGGGGAGAGAGGGAGAGGCAGAAAGAGTGAGAAAGTAAGTAAAAAAACAGAGAGAGAGGCGAGAGGAGGCAGGATGAGAGTGAGAGAGGAGAGGAGAGAAGTAGAGGGAAAGAGGACAAAAGGAAGAAGAGTAAAGCGAACGCTAGAGACGAGAAGAAGGAGTAGATAGAAGAGAAGAAGAGAGAGGACGGGGAGAAAGGGAGAGAGAGAGAGACAGAGAGAGGATGTAGGGGGAGTGCGTAGCGGGAGAGAAAGAGAGAGACAGAGCGGAAGGAGGAGAAGAGGAGAACAGAGGAAGAGGGGAGACGGAGCAGGGGAAGAGAGGCGAGCGACCGGAGAAGAAAGAGAGAGGGGAGAGGAGACAGCAGAGCAGAAGACCGAGGCAGGAGGATGGGAACGACGGACCCCAGAGGGAGGAGGATAAGATAAAGTGATTACAGGGAGGGGAGAGACAGAGAGAAGAGGAATACAGAGGAGACAGGAGAGAGAGGAGACAAATACAGGGAGAAAGAGGACACAGAGAGAAAGAGACAGAAGAGAGAATTAGAGAAGACCACAGAGGAGAAAGAGAAGGAGACACCAGAGGAAGAGAGAGAGAGGAAAGGACAGAAGGACACAGAGAGGAGAGAGAGCGAGAAGGAAGAAGGTCAAGGAGAGAGAGAGTACACAGAGACGAGATGAGGAAGAAGCACCAGAGACAGAGACAGAGGAGACAATACAGAGAGACAGAGAGACCAGAGAATGAAGAGACAGAGAGACCAGAGACGTGGAGAGAGACGAGAGAAGTAGAGGGAGAGAGAGAAGAAGAGAGACCAGAAGTAGAGAGAAGAGAGAGAGAGAGAGAGAGAGAGAGAGAGAGAGAGAAGAGCTCTACTTAGTTAATGTGAGGTGTGGCCCAGACTGGGTTTCTATTAGGCCTACTGGAGAAATGCGAGGGTTGATGGATAGAGGTAAAGAAACGAGAGAATTTTGAATGAAAAACTCAATGCTTATTACAGTTAAGCCTGGCAGGGAGAAGACCCATGGCCCAAACTGGCGACCAGTGTGCCAGAATACAGAAAATTTGCTTGAAACCGAAACCTGGCAGGTACACAAGAACTGTGAGGACATTTTGTGTGTGTGTGTGTGTTGTGCTGGGTGTTGTGTGCTGTGTGTGTGTGGGTGTGTGTGTGTGTGTGTTGTGTGTGTGTGTGTGTGTGTGGTGTGTGCTGTGGTTGGTGTGTGTGGTGTGTGTGTGTGTGTTGTTGAGAGTGCCTGTCCTGTGGTGTTAGGTCCACTTACGATGCAGTGCATTCGAAAGGTATTTCAACGCCTTCCCTCTTTCACCATTTTGTTATGTTTCACACTTTTAAAAAGTTATGTAAATACATTACTTCTCGCCTACAGTCATTTACACCGCAATACGACCCATAAATGTGTGTGTCTTTGCAATGTATTACAAATAAAAAAACAAGAAAATACCTTATTTAAATAAGTAATCAGACCCTTTGCTATGCGACTTGAAAATTAGCTCATTGGATCCTGTTTCCTTGAGATGTTTCTACAACTTGATTGGTCCACCTGTCGAACATTCAATGATGGACATATTGGAAAAGCACAAACCTTTCTATACAACGCTCACAGTTGACAGGCATCACAGAAAAACCAAGCCATAAGTCAAATAATTGTACGTAATTGTCCGTAGAGCTCCGGGACAGGATTGTGTCGAGACACAGTTCTGCGGAATGGTACCAAAGATTCTGCAGCATTGAAGGTCCCCAAGAACACGTGGGCCTCCATCATTCTAAATGGAAGAAGTTTGGAACCACATGACTCTTCATAAAGCTGGCCACGCCAAACTGAGAAAACGGGAAGAAGGGCCTTGTCAGGAAGAACCTATGGTACTCGACAGAAGCTCAGAGGTCCTCATGTGGAGATGGGAGAACCTTCCAGAAGGAAAACATCTCTTCAGCATTCCACCAATCAGGTCTTTATGTAGAGTAGCAACCTGAAGCCACTCCTCAGTAAAGGCACATGACGAAGCCTGCTTGGAGTTTGCCAAAGGACACTAAGGACTCTCAGACCACGAGAACAAGACCTCTGGTCTGATGAAAACCAAGATTGAACTATTTGCCTGAATGCCAAGCGTCACGTCTGGAGAAAACTGGCACCATCCCAATGTGAAGCATGGTGTTGGCAGCATCATACTGTGGGGATGTTTTTCAGCGGCAGGGACTGGGAGACTAGTCGGATCAAGGGAAAGATGAACGAAAAAGTTACAGAGAGATCCCCTTGATGAAAACCAGCTCCAGAGCGCTCAGACTCAGACTGCGGCGAAGGTTCACCTCCAACAGACAACGACCCTAAGCACACAGGCCAAGACAACGCAGGAATGGCTTAGGGACAAGTCTCTGAATGTCCTTGAGTGGCCCAGCCAGAGCCCAGACTTGAACCCGATCGAACATCTCTGGAGAGACCTGAAAATAGTTGTGCAGCGACGCTTCCAAACTGACAGAGCTTGAGAGGATCTTCAGAGAAGTATGGGAGAAACTCCGCAAATACAGGTGTACCAAACTTGTAGCGTTATACCCMAAAATACTTGAGGCTGTAATCGCTGCCAAAGGTGCTGAGTAAGGGTCTGAATACCTATATTACAGGTGAAAAGTTTGGGATCACTTAGAAATGTCCTTGTTTTTGAAAGAAAAGCAATTTTTTTGTCCAATTAAATAACATCAAATTGATTAGAAATACAATGTAGACATTGTTAATATTGTAAATGACTATTGTATCTGGAAACAGCTGATTTTCAATTGAATATCTACATAGGTGTACAGAGGCCGATTATCAGCGCCCATCACTCCTGTGTTCCAATGGCACGTTGTGTTAGCTAATTCAAGTGTATCATTTTCAAAGGCTAATTGATCATTAGAAGACTATTTTGCAAATATATTAGCACAGCTGAAAACTGTTATCCTGATTAAAGAAGCAATACAACTGCCTTTTTTAGACTAGTTGAGTATCTGGAGCATCAGCATTTGTGGGTTCGATTACAGGCTCAAAATTGGCCAGAAACAAAGACCTTTCTTCTGAAACTCGTCAGTCTATTCTTGTTCTGAGAAATGAAGGCTATTCCATGCTAGAAATTGCCAAGAAATTGAAGATCTCGTACAATGATTTGTACTACTCCCTTCACAGAACAGCGCAAAATAGAAAGAATAGAATAGAAAGAGGAGTGGGAGGCCCCGGTGCACAACTGAGCAAGAGGACAAGTACATTAGAGTGTCTAGTTTGAGAAACAGACGCCTCACAAGTCCTCAACTAGCAGCTTCATTACATAGTATCTGCAAAACACAAGTCTCAACATCAAGAGTGAAGAGGTGACTAGGGGATGCTGGCCTTCTAGGCCAGAGCAATGCTGGGAAATGTAGAGACCAGAGAGAGAGCAACACTAGGAAATGTAGAGACCAGAGAGAGCAACACTAGGAAATCTAGAGACCAGAGAGAGAGCAACACTAGGAAATCTAGAGACCAGAGAGAGAGCGAGCAAACACTAGGGAACTACGAGAACCAAGAGAGGCAACACTAGGAATTAGAGGACCAGAAGAGAGAGAGACGCAACACTAGAAATGTAGAGACCAGAGAGAGAGAGAGCAACACTAGAAATGTAGAGACCAGAGAGAGAGAACAACACTAGAAATGTGAAGACCAGAGAGAGAGCAACAATAGACAGACTAGAGACCGAGAGAGAGAGAGGAGCAACACAGGGAATCTAGAGAGAACAGAGAGAGAGAGAGAGAGAGAGCAACACTAGAAATCTAGAGACAGAGAGAGAGAGCAACATAGGAAATGTAGAACCAGAGAGAGAGAGCAACACTAGGAAATGTAGAGACCAGAGAGAGAGCAACAATATGACATCTAGAAGAACCAAGAGAGAGAGAGAGAGCAACACTAGGAAATCTAGAGAACGAGAGAGAGAGAAGAGAGCAACACTAGGAAATCTAGAGACAGAGAGGAGAGAGCAACATTAGGAAATCTAGAGACCAGAGAGAGAGAGAGCAACACTAGGAATCTAGAGACCAGAAAGAGAGCAACACTAGGAAATGTAGAGACCAGAGAGAGAGAGCAACACTAGGAAATCTAGAGACCAGAGAGAGAGCAACACTAGGAAAACTAGAGACCAGAGAGAGAGAGCAACACTAGGAAATGTAGAGACCAGAGAGAGAGAGAGCAACACTAGAATGTAGAACAGAGAGAGAGAGAGAGCCACACTATGACATCTAGAGACCAGAGAGAGAGAGCAACACTATGACATCTAGAGACCAGAGAGAGAGCAACACTAGGAAATGTAGAGACCAGAGAGAGAGCAACATTATGCCATCTAGAGACCAGAGAGCAGCCATGACCAGAGAGCAGCTATGACCAGAGAGCAACTATGACCAGAGAGCAGTTTGACCAGAGAGCAGCCATGACCAGAGAGCAGCTATGACAAGAGAGCAGCCATGACAGAGAGCAGCATAGACCAGAGATCAGCTATGACCAGAGAGCAGCTATGACCAGAGAGCAGCTATGACCAGAGAGCAACTATGACCAGAGAGCAGCTATGACCAAGAGCAGCTATGACCAGAGAGCAGCTATGACCAGAGAGAGTATGACCAGAGAGAGCTATGACCAGAGAGCAGCTATGACCAGAGAGCAGCTATGACCAAGAGAGCAGCCATGACCAGAGAGCAGCTATGACAGAGAGCAGCTATGACCAGAGAGCAGCTATGACCAGAGAGCAGCTAGACCAGAGACAGCTATGACCAGAGAGCAGGTATGACCAGAGGCAGCTATGACCAGAGAGCAGCTATGACCAGAGAGCTATGACCAGAGAGCAGTTATGACAGAGAGCAGCTCTTATGACCAGAGAGCAGCTATGACCAGAGAGCAGCTATGACCAAGAGAGCAGTTATGACCAGAGAGCAGTTATGACCAGAGAGCAGCTATGACCAGAGAGCAACTCACTCTATGAAGCATCCCAAGTTTTAAATTGTATTGATGCTGTGTGTGTGAAGGTGGTGTGTGCTCAACACATTTAGGGTGTGTCACAAATGGCATACTATTCCTTATATAGTGCACTACTTTGGATTAGATCAACTGTCGGCCCTGTTTGAAATATTGCACTATAAAGGGACATAGTGTGCCGTTCGGGATTCAGTATTTACAAGCCCCTTTCCATTAAGGACGTGGTTTCATTTGTAGTTTTTTCTCTTCTGTCATATTCCATATCAATATCATTTAATCAAATCGCATCCGTTCCGCAGCAGCCCATAAATCTATGTTGAGAGGAAATCCTTTTAACACAAGTCCAACTGGGATGGTCAACCTCACAAACAGATGGATAGAACAGTCCAACTGGGATGGTCAACCTCACAAACAGATGGACAGAACAGTACAACTGGGATGGTCAACCTCATCAAACAGATGGACAGAACAGTACAACTGGGATGGTCAACCTCATCAAACAGATGGACAGAACAGTACAACTGGGATGGTCAACTCATCAAACAGATGGATAGAACAGTCCACTGGGATGGTCAACCTCAACAGATGGACAGAACAGTCCACCTGGGATGGTCAACCTCATCAAACAGTTTTCTGATGAGGAAAACAAGTTCTGAAAAGCTGCTGGTAACCTGGCGGTTAAGAGAATTGAGCCAGTAACCAAAAGGTTGCTGGTTTGAATCCCTGAGCCGACTAAGTGAAAAATGTGTCAATGTTCCCTTGAGCAAGGCACTTCACCCTAATTGTTCATGTAAGTCACTCTGGATCAGAGAGCCTGTAAATGGTTGATGTATGTACATAAACCTTGTACATTATGTTACTAACGACAAAAATAGTTATTTCACAACGTGGTTCTAAATCCTGCAACCCTAGGAATCCCTAGGAAATCCTAGGGTAGATTGTATTGCTGTGCTCACACCGAGAGCCGTACGATGGCTTTGTTTTTTTTGTTTTTAATCAATAAACTTCTGAATCAATCTCACTTTTAATCTGATAGGTCTGTTAGTACAACCTAATATAATTACTTATTTAGTATTAGTTTTCGTTGAAGTTCTTGAAAGTTGAAGTGTTGACACAGTCGAGTCTGGGAGTCAAGCTAGGACTCTGATAACTTATTAGTTCCCCTGACTACATCACAAATGGCACCCTATTCCCTATATATATATATATATCTGGTCCAAAGTAGTTCACTATGTAGTGAATAGGCTACGATTTGGGACTCATTCTTACCCTCCCTGTCCGAAAAGACTCCAGGAAGTAAACAAAGGAGCTGATTAGTTCTACGTAATTTAATCCCAGCTTCGTATTATAACCAACCTGTTCATATTAATCCAGATATAGTTAATTATRTTATACACATACACACACACACAGCCAATAGAGGGATGTTAAATTACATTGTGCCTGATAGGTAGAGACACTCTGGGTGCGTCCCAAATGTTTAGTCAGACATGACAAGGAGAATGTAACCGATAAGGACCAAAACACAATACTACGTCCTAAATGACACCGTATTCACCCATTAATCTGGTCAAATGTAGTGCACTATATAGGGAATAGGGTTCCATAGGGCTCTGGTCTAAAGTAGTGCACTATATAGGGAATAGGGTTCCATAGGGCTCTGGTCTAAAGTAGTGCACCATGTAGGGAATATGGTTCCGTAGGGCTCTGGTCAAATGTAGTGCACCATGTAGGGAATACTGTAGAGAGTCATTTGGGACGCATTCACTGAATCTCATCATCTCTTCTACGCATCTGCATGTACACTATGGTATAGACACATTATTATATAGACACACTATGGTATAGACACACTATGGTATAGACACACTACAGTACAGACACATTATTATATAGACACACTATGGTATAAACACACTATGGTATAGACACACTACGGTACAGACACACTACGGTACAGACACATTATTATATAGACACACTATGGTATAGACACACTATGGTATAGACACACTACGGTACAGACACACTATGGTATAGACACACTATGGTGTACAGGTACACACACTATGGCATAGACACACTATGGTATAGACACAACTATGGTACACTATGGTATAGATACACGATGGTATAGACACACTATGGTACACTATGGTATAGATACACGATGGTATAGCCACTATGGTATAGACACACTATGGTACACTATGGTATAGATACACGATGGCATAGACACACTATGGTATAGACACACTATGGTACACTATGGTATAGATACACGATGGTAATAGACACACTATGGTATAGACACACTATGGTACACTATGGCATAGATACACTATGGTATAGACACACTATGGTATAGATACACTATGGTATAGATACACTATGGCATAGATACACTATGGCATAGATCACACTATGGTATAGACACACTATGGTATAGATACACTATGGTATAGATACACTATGCCATAGATACACTATGGAATAGATACACTATGGTATAGACCACTATGGTATAGATACACTATGGCATAGACACACTATGGTATAGATACACTATGGCATATATACACTATGGTATAGACACACTATGCTACAGACACATTATGACATAGATACACTATGGTATAGATACACTATGGCATAGATACACTATGGCATAGATACACTATGGTATAGATACACTATGGCATAGATACACTATGGTATAGATACACTATGGTAGCAGTGATACACTATGGTATAGATACATTACGGTATAGACATTATGGTACAGAAGACTATGGCATAGATACACTATGGTATAGATACACTATGGTATAGATACCACTACGGTATAGACACACTATGGTTAGACACATTTGGCATAGATACACTATGGTATAGACACACTATGGTATAGATACACTATGGTATAGACACCCTATGGTATAGATACACTATGGCATAGATACACTATGGCATAGATACACTATGGTATAGATACACTATGGTATAGATACACTATGGTATAGATATACTACGGTATAGACACATTATGGTACAGATACACTATGGTATAGATACACTATGGTATAGACACACTATGGTATAGACCACACTATGGTATAGACACACTATGGTATAGACACACTATGGTATAGATACACTATGGTATAGACACACTATGGTAAAGACACCCTATGGTATAGACACACTATGGTATAGACACACTATGGCATAGAAACATTATGGTACAGATACACTATGGCACAGACACACTACGGTACAGACACACTATGTTATTGATACACTATGGTATAGATACACTATGGTATAGGAACACTATGGTATAGACAGACTACGGTACAGACACACTATGGTGTTGATACACTACGGTATAGATACACTATGGTATAGATACACTATGGTATAGATACAGTACGGTATAGATACACTATGGTATAGATACACTATGGTATAGATGCACTATGATATATACACACACCGGTACAGACACACTATGGTATTGATACACTATGGTATAGATACACTATGGTATATACACACTATGGTATATACACACTACGGTACAGACACACTATGGTATAGACACAGCATTGTAAACACTATATACACTATGATATAGATACAATATGGTATAGATACAATAGGGTATACAGTATTTACACTATGGTATAGATCACTACGGTATAGACACACTTTGGAATACAGTATTTACACTATGGTATATAGTATATACACTGTTGCATAGATAACCTATGCTATAGATACACTATGGTGTAGATACACTATGGTATAGATACTATGTATAGACACACTATGGTATAGACACCACCGAAAGAGTATTACACTATAATATACATATACTATGGTAAACAGTATATACACTCTGGCACAGATACACTATGGTATATCTTACATACACTATGGTATACAGTATATATACTATGATATAGATATACTATGGTATAGACACAATATGGTATACAGTATATATGCTATGGTATAGATACACTATGTAATATATACACTATGGTAAGCAGTATATATAATATGAAGATACTCTATGGTATATATACATTATTGTATACAGTACATACATTATGGTAAACAGTATATACACAATGGTATAGATACACTATGGTATAGATACACTATGGTATAGGCACACTATGGTATAGACATACTGTGTTATAGATACACTATGGTATAGATGCACTATGGTATAGATACACTATGGTATCAGTAGTCACACTACGGTATAGATACACTATTGCATAGAAAAATTATGGTATATAGTAGATACACTATGTTATACAGTAGATACACTATGGTATCAGTATATACACTATGGTATGATAAACTATGGTATAAGATATACTATGGTATAGATACACTATGGTATAGATGCACTATGGTATAGATACACTATGGTATACAGTAGTCACACTATGGTATAGATACACTATTGCATGAAAAATTATGGTATATAGTAGATACACTATGTTATACAGTAGATACACTATGGTATACAGTATATACACTATGGTATAGATAAACTATGTTATAGATATACTATGGTATAGATACACTATGGTATACAGTATATACACTAAGGTATACAGTATATACACTATGGTTTACAGTATATACACTAAGGTATACAGTATATACACTATGGTTTACAGTATATACACTTATGGTATACAGTATATACACTATGTTATACAGTAGATACACTATGGTATATACGGTATATACCATGGTATAGATACACTATGGTATAGATATACTATGGTATAGAATACACTATGGTTTACAGTATATACACTATGGTATACAGTATATACACTATGGTATAGATACACTATGGTATACAGTAGATACACTATGGTATAGATACACTATGGTATACAGTAGATACACTTTGGTATAGACACACTATGGCATTGATATACTGTGGTATAGATACACCATGGTAAAGATACGCTATGGTAAAGATACGCTATGGTATAGATACACTCTGTCGATTTGGTCTGGCTCGCAGTCTGCGTTCCAATTTATCCCAAAGGTGTTCGATGGGGTTGAGGCCTGTCAAGTTCTTCCACACCAATGTTGATAAACCATTTCTGTATGGACCTCGCTTTGTGCACGGAGGAATTGTCATGCTGAAACAGGAAAGGGCCTTCCCCAAACTGTTGCCCCAAAGTTGGAAGCACAGAATCATCTAGAATGTCATTGTATGYTGTAGGATTAAGATTTCCCTTCACTGGAACTAAKGGRCCTARCCCGAACCATGATAAACAGCCCCAGACCATTATTCTAACCTCCATCAAACTTTACAGTTGGCACTATGCATTGGGGCAGGTAGCATTCTCCTGGCGTCTGCCAAACCCAGATTTATCCGTTGGATTCATCACTCCAGAGAACGYGTTTCCACTGCTCCAGAGTCCAATGGCGGCGAGCTTTACACCGCTCCAGCCGACGCTTAGTATTGCACATGGTGATCTTAGGCTTGTRTGCGGCTGCTCGGCCATTTCATGAACTCCCAACGAATACTTCTTGACGTTGCTTCCAGAGGCAGTTTGGAACCGAGGACAGACGTTTTTTAAGTGCTACGTGCTTCAGCAGTCCGCAGTCCGCGGTCCTGTTCTGTGAGCTTCTGTGGCCTACCACTTTGCGGCTGAGCCGTTGTTGCTCCTAGAAGTTTCAACTTCACAATAACAGATCCAGGCATAATCAGTCACTTAGGGTCCCTGGCTGCTAGGGAGCCCCTGACCCCAATTATTTTTTATATAGACACATTTTTTGGGGGGGGACTCAGTCGGGTTCTCAATTTAGTATTAAGATTAAGAATAGTAGAATACACCAGGTGCAATTTTGAAAATGTTGTATACCACTGTATACCACTGAAATGTTTTGCAAATCTTGCTTAGTCCCCATAAAACGCATGAGCTTTTATGAAAATGATGATAGTGCCATTTTGGTGTGAGAGCTGTTTGAGCTGTTTTGGTGGGATGGARCTTTGGCCTTTCCATGGTGACATCACCAAGTCGTAAATGAGTTAATAAGCCAATAGAAAAGAGAGATCCCAACCTCTTTGCCAATAACATCAAGTTTTCAGTTGTCCTCTCTCCACTCAGACCACTCCCAGATAGTCCTAGGAAAATGGCTCTTTGCTAAGAATCTTTTTTGTTGTTGTTTATTTTTGACCATTTTAATTGAAAACAGTCACAGTAAGGTCCTTTAATTGTTCATGAGAAATTATTTGATATTGATTTATTTTTTATTTTTAAACGTCTGCATTGGACATTTTAAAGTTTCTGCTGTAGGATTCTCCCTTTTGTTCAGAGGAACTGAGCTACTCTGATGACTTGACGAGTTGTGTACTGTATGTGTGTTTACCTGCTGGATGATGTCAGGGAGTGTAGACCTTTTAAACAGCTTTTCAAGTGAGCCACCAACTTTAAGGGTTGATTCTGCAAGAGTGATAGAGTGATTGTCAGGTTTGTTAGCGTTTCATTTATTTCCTGGCAAGCAGACAGTTGGCAATGGACTGATAGTCAGTGTACGAGTCCCAAATGGCACAGTAGCCCAATGGGTTCTGGTCTAAAGTAGTGCACTATATAGGGAATAGGGTGCMATTTGKGATTMTTGCAGTGATTCAGACAATCAACTCCACACACCCAGAAGCCAACTCACACACCTTCACACCCGCATGCACACGGACACACACACACACAGTCAACACACACACACACACACACACACAGACTCTCTCTTCTGCTTTTCCAGACCTGCTAACCAGACCATACAGGCATCCCTCCCATAGGCTTCCTTACTAACCAGACAAACAGAGCTTTATAATGATAAAATAATGAAGACTCACTAGACAGAATCATGTGGAAATCATCAGAATGGTATGTTCATTTAGCAGATAGATGAAGGTCTGAGACTGAAACGTAAATATCAATAACATATTGGAAGACTCAATATTACCGGTGCTGAGACTCAAGTCTGTGCTGTCACTCTAGAGCCCAGCTAGGTCGTTGAAACTGACCCTGGAGCAGGGATTGGCAACTCCAGCCCTCGGGGGCCTGAATGGTGTCACATTTTTTTGGTGTCACACCCTATTCCCTATTATAGTGCACTGCATTTTTTTGGTGTCACACCCTATTCCCTATTATAGTGCCCTACATTTATTTTCAATAAGTATTGATGTGTCACGCCCTGATCTGTTTCACCTGTCCTTGTGATTGTCTCCACTCCCTCCAGGTGTCACTTATTTCCCCAGTGTATTTATCCCCGTGTTTCCTGTCTCTCTGTGCCAGTGTTTTATCCCTCTGTTTCCTGTTCTCTGTACCAGTGTATTTATCCCTGTGTTTCCTGTCTCTCTGTGCCAGTTCGTCTTGTATGTTTCCAAGTCAACCAGCGTTTTTCCCGTTCTCCTGCTTTTTGCTATTCTCCTTTTTCTAGTCCTGCTGGTTTTGACCCTTGCCTGTTTCTGGACTCTTGTACCCGCTTGCCTGACCATTCTGCCTGCCTTGACCACGAGCCTGTCTGCCACTCTGTACCTCCTGGACTCTGATCTGGTTTTGACCTTTTGCCTGTCCACGACCATTCTCTTGCCTACTCCTTTTGCATTATTAAACATTGTAAGACTCCAACCATCTGCCTCCTGTGTCTGCATCTGGTTCTCGCCTTGTGTCATGATAAGATGTAAGTACATGGGAGAAATCAGTTTAGCTAGACATTAGTCAATCCATTTCTATAAATACAGAGGTAAATGGTGAGATAAACCAATCAGTTTCCTCTAATCAATTGATCAATCAGTCCACTTAAAAAGAAACCGATACATATCCACCACAAGAGCAGGCATAGCGTAACAAGACCAAGGGTAAAAACCTCTCGAAGTCTTTATGAAATCTTGAGAGACCCATCCTTACCCTGTCATTTCGTGAGAATATATAAACAGCAAGGTAGCAGACAGAAACAGAGACATCCACATACTGTATTAGTGTGATCTAATCAACGGAAAGACAGGAACCTCTCCCGGCTCATTGATTAGTTTATACAGAGCTCTGTTAACAGTCACCTTAGCAACAACTGTTTTTCCTGGTACATTAATCGTTACTTAGTGACTGACTCTCTGTTGTTGCCAGACGTCCACAACCCTACTGTGTCCTCAAACAGAACCAAGACGTGGCCTGGATCTGGGCTTATTACCATAAAAACCCTAATCAAGACGTCTCTGGGTTTTAATTACCGTAATAACCTAATAACCCCATGTGTGTCATTATTAGAACCGTGAGGTGGCATGTCTCTGCCTTAATATCTCCCTCCACCTCTCTATCGCCCTTTCTCCTTCCTTCCCCTCCCTCCGTCCTTCTCTCTTCCTCCTTGTCTCCCTGCTAACCCAGTTTGTCTTGTCTCCTTTTCTCCTGGTCAGAATCAAGAGAAGTCCCTGGTCTTACCTCCTCTGCTCCATTCCTACCTCCTCTCTCCTCCCTTCTCCCCTTCCCTCTGACACTGTCTATTTATCTTGTCTCCATGCATGACAGAATTAAAGAGGAGTCCCTGGCATACGAGGACCTCATCCAGGGCCTCCTCCAGGGCCTCTCCTCCAGGGCCCCTCCAGGGCCTCCTCCAGGCCTGCTCCCAGGGCCTCTTCCAGGGCCTGCTCCAGGGCCTCCTCCAGAGCCTCCTCCAGGGTCTCCAGGGCCTCCTACAGGGCCTCCTCCAGGGCCCTCTCCTCCAGGGCCTCCTCCAGGGCCTCCTACAGGGCCTCCTACAGGGCCTACTCCCAGGGCCTCTCCTCCAGGGCCTCCTCCAGCGCCTCCTCCAGGGCCTCCTCCAGGGCCCTCCTCCAGGGCCTCTCCAGGGCCTCTCTCCAGCGCCTCCTCCAGGGCCCTCCTCCGGGCCTCCCTCCGAGGCCTCTGCGTTCACTCCTTCCGGTCCTTCAGGTTCCTTTCCTCCCGCGGCGCTCGGCTCTAGGGCGAGGAGTCGCCAGCTCCTCCAGGATGACGCGAGTGTCCTACCAGTCGGCTCCTTGGGCCGGGTCAGGCCAGCGTCCTGGAGGCCATGCGCCATGGAGGGGTCAGGGCCCCCCTCCAGGGGCCGGCAGGAGCGTCCAAGCGCGCCCTTCTGGCAGGCTACCAGAGGTCCGTACCTGACGACGCGAAAGAGGCGACCTTCGGACGGAGGCTTGCCTCGAGGGGCTAGGCCGGCTCTGGAGGTAGACTGAGCTACTCGATCTCTCAGGATGCGGTCCATGGAGCCACGTGCACACTCGCGAGAAGGACCGCTTTTAGCATATGTTAGAGGACATAGTGCTTATATAGGGTGAGGCCCTGGAAGGAGGCCCTGTCGCAGCACCGCGCAGGTCATGGACAGCAGTCAGGTCGCTGTGCATGGACGGGCTCCAGCCTTGGACTCCTCCGAGGGTCCGCAGTGCGCTCTGTCGCACTGGAGGCAGCAGCAGACATCGCTGTGAGGCTGGATACTTCGTCTCAGAGCCTCCAACTCCAACTCCAAAGACTGAAAACTTTATACATTGCTTGAGAGACTCTTGAAATAGCCTGGTCCATTGCTAACGAAGATAGCCTGGTCCCAGATGTGTTTGTGCTGTCTCACCAACTCCTGATCATAGAAGTTGGCAGCACTAACAGCTCTGGAACCAGGCAACTAAAGCCTAGGTTCAATCAGATCAAGCGTTAACCGGCGATAGCCGACACCCACATAGCTSATGTCTTGACGTTGTCGGAGGTGTAACTAACTGTGTTGGAGCTGTTAAATCGGTGAGCAGTTGCTCTTGTGAAATTTGTCATGAAGCCACAACAATCCCACTCGCGTTAGAAGTTCAGAACGAGAAAGTGTAGCCTATATAGAAATAATGACGTTAAAAAAATGGAAAATCATTCAGCCCAAAAAATGCTGATGACCAGTAGCCTAATCGAGGTGTAGATTACATCTCACTTTCCAGTGTTCAAACTTGTAAACAAGGCTGCATGGGATTGCTCTTAATGCGACTCCGTGCAGCCAATGGCAATGTCCGCTTTAGGAATAAATTCCGTCAGCTGCTTGTGGATTTTGACAGGTCTAACACATTCCACCTCTGATACTGCCAAAACAACCACTATGTGGGGTGTTGGCTAGYGGGGATCTGATCTAATCTAGCCCTAAGGAGATCTCTCTATAGACCCTCCTTCCTCTCTCCCTCTGCCCTGCAGCAGCAGAAATAGAGCAGACTTTAGTGTGCGGTCCACCGTCCGGTCCAGCCACTAATGCCACCCTCAACATCGCTGTCTCTCAACAAAACATACGTATCTCCTGTCTGGAATTGAAGATCAGCAGGATTCTACTGCTCCGTGTACGACTAAGTACTAAACAAATACCTTGACAGGAATGTTCTTTCTGTTCCGTGTACTATAAGTACTAAACAAATACCTTGACAGGAATGTTCTTTCTGTTCCGTGTACTATAAGTACTAAAACAGATACCTTGACAGGAATGTTCTTTCTTTCCGTGTACTATAAGTACTAAAACAAATACCTTGACAGGAATGTTTTTCTGTTCCGTGTACTATAAGTACTAAACAGAATACCTTGACAGGAATGTTCTTTCTGTTCCGTGTACTATAAGTACTAAACAAATACCTTGACAGGGAATGTTCTTTCTGCTCCGTGTACTATAAGTACTTCACTAAACAAATACCTTGACAGGATGTTCTTTCTGTTCCGTGTACTTATAGTACTAAACAGATACCTTGACAGGAATGTTCTTTCTGTTCCGTGTACTATAAGTACATAAACAAATCCTTGACAGGAATGTTCTTTTTCGTCCGTGTACTATAAGTATCACTAAACAAATACCTTGACAGGAATGTTCTTTCTGTCCGTGTACTATAAGTACTAAACAATACCTTGACAGGAATGTTCTTTCTGTTCCGTGTACTATAAGTACTAAACAATACCTTGACAGGAATGTTCTTTCTGTTCCGTGTACTATAAGTACTAAACAAATACCTTGACAGGAATGTTCTTTCTGTTCCGTGTACTATAAGTACTAAACAATACCTTGACAGGAATGTTCTTTCTGTTCCGTGTACTATAAGTACTAAACAAATACCTTGACAGGATGTTCTTTCTGTTCCGTGTACTATAAGTACTAAACAAATACCTTGACAGGAATTGTCTTTCTGTTCGTGTACTATAAGTACTAAACAGATACCTTGACAGGAATGTTCTTTCTGTTCGTTACTATAAGACTAAACAATACCTTGACAGGAATGTTCTTTCTGTTCCGTGTACTATAAGTACTAAACAATACCTTGACAGGAATGTTTCTTTCTGCTCCGTGTACTATAAGTACTACTAAACAATACCTTGACAGGAATGTTCTTCGCTTCCGTGTACTATAAGTACTAAACAGATACTTGACAGGAATGTTCTTTCTGTTCTTACTATAAGTACTAAACAAATACCTTGACAGGAATGTTCTTTCTGCTCCGTTGTACTATAAGTACTAGTACGAAACAATACCTTGACAGGAATGTTCTTTTGCTCCTGTGTACTATAAGACTAAACAGATACCTTGACAGGAATGTTCTTTCTGCTCTTGTGTACATAAGTACTAACAGTACCTTGACAGGAATGTTCTTTCTGCTCCGTGTACTATAAGTACTAAACAGATACCTTGACAGGAATGTTCTTTCTGCTCTGTGTACTATACTAACCAGAGTAATATGGTATGTCTGCAGTGGCGAGTGTAGCATGTAAATCTTGGTGGGGCAAAATCAATATTATATATTTTTTTGATTCATGCCAGCAAAGCCACTACACAGTACAACACTAAACAGTAACGGTGACAAACAGTGCCCACAAACTGTTAGGGCCTACATAAAAGCTGTCCTAACAGCAGAGCTTTGTTTTCAGCACCATGTTGTTAATCCTTATCACCGCTACACCTGGYTATCAGCGGAGTCTTGTCTGGCAGCGAATCAGTTCATTCAGACTCATTTACTGCCTTTTGAAAAATCAAGTCAGCTGATATGGCTGCCCTCTTTAAACAAATGTGGTTTCTACTGACAATTGAGATGTACAAACTATGGCATAAGGGGACGATGAGCGGATAAGAAGCAATCCGTAATTTCGATTTAAGACATTAATGAGCAAGCTAAGACAGACGTAGTCAATATAACTGTGTGTTCAGCACTTTTGAAATGTACAGCGACATCATTCAGAACATGGGCCATTCTTACAGTATTCTTCCTGTACACCAAGTCAGAACCGTAGGATAAATAAAGAGGACATATAAAGCAGACAATGAAAGCTCTTACAATATTCAATGATGACATGTCTCTAAAACAGGCTATAGGCTACATGTGCACCACCAAGTCAGAACAGTAGGCTAAGTTATGAGGGGGAAAGGAACCAAATTATTAGGGTGAGGCACATGGGCTACTAACAGCTTACTACACAACATACACTTAGTATTACTTTCTTAGCTATRGWATACATTAGCTTCAGTATACATATCTCCCTGGAATATTACATCATTTATGCAGCAGCATACAAGACACTTTTGGACTCACCTTTTTGTACTGTGCTCCCTKGAACAGGAAGGTGGCGCGTTGCTCCTTCTTGTGGKCAAATTTTGTCATAMAACTTTGTCATCAAAAGTCTGGCATTCTCTGGATGTATGGTGTTTTCAAGATTAGGTCGAGTCATGACGTCAGTGATCTTCAGGTCGGAGCTCTAGAAAGAGGCCCGAGTTCCCCACAATTCCSAGTTGGATGACCGGTMCCAGTTGTCTTGTACTCACTGAAGTCTGAGATTTYCTAGTTCCGAGTTGTCTCATAGCAACGGGTCTGAATACTTATTTAAGTAAGGTATTTCCGTTTTTTATTTGTAATAATTTGGCAAAAAAATACTTAAAACCTGTTATCACTTTGTCATTATGGGGTGTTGTGTGTAGATTGATGAGGGGAAAAAGATGATTTAATACATTTTAGAATAAGACTGTAAAGTAACATGTAGAAAAAGGGAAGGGGTCTGAATACTTTCCGAATGCACTGTATACAGTATATATACACATTTTTAGTCGGTCGGTCGGTCGGTCGGTCGGTCCTGTCTGTCTGTCTGTCTGTCTGTCTGTCTGTCTGTCTGTTGGTCTGTCTGTTGGTCTGTCTCGGTCTGTCTCGGTCTGTCTCGGTCTGTCTCGGTCTGTCTTGGTCCCAGGGTAAGAATTAAGACCAGGAGAAGCTCAGGGCAGCTTTTTGTGGTTGGAGAAAATCAAAAATCAATAGCCTGGAATTCACATTGAATATCATTCTGTTTCACTGTTGTTTATCAGTGAAAAGACACATGTGAAGACTACATAGGATTATGACTATGCTACCAACGGGACATTAAAAACTGTAATATCTTATGTTTCACCAAGACGTGGCTAAATGACGACACAGATAATATAGAGCAAGCTGGCTTCTCTGTGCATCGGCAGGAAAGAGTAGCTACGTCTGTTAAGAAGATGGGCAGGGGTGTGTGTCTACTTGTCAATAACTRCTGGTGTGCGATGTCTAATATTAAAGGTATTGCTCGCCTGAGGTAGAGTACCTCATGATAAGCTGTAGACTAAACT
Source organism: Salvelinus sp. IW2-2015 (assembly GCF_002910315.2). Lineage (NCBI taxonomy): Eukaryota > Metazoa > Chordata > Actinopteri > Salmoniformes > Salmonidae > Salvelinus > Salvelinus sp. IW2-2015. The sequence goes on along the minus strand of NW_019944277.1, from coordinate 54,380 downwards.
ATATACCAAGATAGTTCTCGTCTATATTATTCGGAGCCGTCTATTTACCACCACAAATCGATACTGGCACTAAGACCGCGCTCAACGAACTGTACAAGGCCATAAGCAAAGCAGAAAATGCTCATCCAGAAGTGGGGCTCCTAGTAGCCGGGGACGTTAATGCAGGCCAACTTAAATCCGYTTAACCAAAATTCAGAGGAAAAATAAACTTGACCTCCTTTACTTCACATACAGAGACGCATACAAAGCTCTCCCTCRCCCTCAATTTGGCAAATCTGATCATATTTCTATCCYCCTGATTCCTGCTTACAAGCAAAAACTAACGCTGTACCAGTGTCTCGTTCAATACGGAAGTGGTCAGATGATGCGAAGCTACGCTACAGGACTGTTTTGCTAGCACAGGCCGGAATATGTTCCGAGATTCATGCAATGGCATTGAGGAGCATACCACTTCAGTCACCGGCTTCATCAATAAGTGCATCGACGACRYCRTCCCCACAGTGACTGGACGTACATATCCCAACCAGAAGCCATGGATTACAGGCAACATCCACACMGAGYWAAAGGCTAGAGCTGCCGCTTTCAAGGAGCCGGGCACTAATCAGGACGTTTATAAGGAAWACCGCTATGCCCTCAGACAAATKATCAAACAGGCAAAGCGTCACTACAGGACGAAGATTGAATCCTATTACACTGGCTCTGATGCTCGTYGGATGTGGCAGGGCTTGAAAACTATTAAGGACTACAAAGGGAAACTCTGCGGAAAGCTGCCCAGTGATGCGAGCCTACCAGACGAGCTAAATGCCTTTTATGCCCGCTTCGAGGCAAGCAACAATGAAGCGTGCATGAGACTACCAGCTGTTCTGGACGACTGTGTGATCACGCTCTCCGTAGCCGATGTGAGCAAGACATTTAAATAGGTCAACATTCACAAAGCCGTGGGGCCAGATGGATTACCAGGACGTGAACTCAAAGCTTGCGCTGACCAACTGGCAAGTGTYTTCACTGACATTTTCAACCTCTCCCTGACTGAGTCTGTAATACCTACATGTTTGAAACAGACCACCATAGTCCCTGTGCCCAAGAAAGCAAAGGTAACCTGCCTRAATGATTACCGCCCCGTAGCGCTCACGTCRGTAGCCATGAAGTGCTTTGAAAGGCCGATCATGGCTCACATCAACACCATCATGCCGGAAACCCTAGAACCATTCATATTCGCATACCGCCCAAACAGGTCCACAGATGACACAATGTCAATCGCACTCTACACTGCCCTTTCCCACCTGGACAAAAGAGACACCTATGTGAGAATGCTGTTCATTGACTASAGCTCAGCGTTCAACACYATAGTRCCYTCAAAGCTCATCACTAAGCTAAAGACCCTGTGACTAAACACCTCCCTCTGCAAATGGATCCTGGACTTCCTGACGGGCCGCCCCCCAATTGGTAAGGGTAGGCAACAACACATCCGCTACACTGATCCTCAACACTGGGGCCCTCCAGGGGTGCTGCTTAGACCCCTCCTGCGGTGTGGTGCCAGGACAACAACCTCTCCCTCAATGTGAGCAAGACAAAGGAGCTTATCGTGGACTACAGGAAAAGAAGGACCGAACAGGCCCCGATTATCATTGACGGGCTGAAGTGCAGCGGGTCGAGAGTTTCAAGTTCCGTGGTGTCCACATCAAGGTCCAAACACACCAAGACAGTTGTGAAGAGGGCACCACAACACCTTTTCCCCCTCAGTAGATCACTGGGGCCAAGCTTCCTAACATCCAGGACCTATATACGGTGTCAGAGGAAGGCCCAGAAAATGGTCAAAGACTTCAGTCACCCAAGTCATTAAACTGTGCTCTCTGCTACCCCACGGCAAGCAGTACCAGAGCGCCACGTCTAGGACCAAAAGGCTCCTTAAGCTCCTTAACAGCTTCTACCCCCAAGCCATAAGACTGCTGAATAATTAATCAAATGGCCACCTAGACTATTTACATTGACCCCCCCCCCTTCTGCTACTCGCTGTTTATTATATATGCATAATCACTTTACAAATTACCTCGAGTGACCTGTACCCCCGCACACTGCATGTATACCGGTACCCCCTGTATATAGCCTCGTTATTGTTATGTAATTCTGTCACCTGTTATAGCCTCGTTATTGTTATGTAATTTCTCAAAATGTATTTGGTTAAGGGCTTGTAAGCATTTCACGGCGAGGTCTACGGTACCTGTTGTATTCGGTGCATGTGACAAATACAATTCACACATGATTTGTTATTGTATGCAGTGAATTGGTGAGGAAAGGGCAGCCAGGCCGGAGTGATTGTTGCATGAGTACTTTGACCCTATTTCGTGTCAGAGTTCAAACGACAAACACCTCCCGTTGAATGGGTTGGAAATAGTGTGCGTCCAAAATGTTCACCACACAACATAGTACTTGCTTTTCAGGCCTATGGAACGGGTCACAAGTAGTGCACTATGTAGTGAAGTAGGAGTGGCCATTTGGACGCCCCACACAGAGCCTGAACTGAGGTAACACAGACCAATGGGCTTTTATTGGATGTGGTTCCATTGGGTATGTTGTGATATGTGTTGCCTATTGGGGTATGTTGTGTATGGTTCCATGGGGTAATGTTGTGTTATGGTTCCATTGGGTAATGGTTGTGTATGGTTCATTGGGGTAATGTGGTGTATGGTTTAATTGGGTAAATGTTGTGTATGAGTTCCCACTGGGATAATGTTTTGTATGGTTCCATTGGGGTAATGTTTTTGTATGGTTCCATTGGGGTAAGTTGTGTATGGTTCCACTGGGATAATGTTTGTGTATGGTTCCACTGGGATTAATGTTTTGTATGGTTCCCTGGAAATGTTTTCGTATGGTTGCCACCTGGAATACTGTTTTGTATGGTTCTGGGATAATGTTGTGGTATGGTTCACTGGGAATACGATGTTTTGTATTGGTTCCACTGGGATAATGTTTGTATGGTCCACTGGGATTAATGTTTTGTATGGTCCATTGGATATGTATGTTCTGTCGTTGTATGGTTCCACTGGGATAAGTGTTTGGTATGGGTTCTACTCGGGATAGATGTTTTGTATGGTTCCCACACTGGATAAGTGTTTTGTTCACTGGCTTCCTTGATGTTCTCGGATACTGTTCCGTTTGTATGGTTCCACTGGTGTAGATGTTTGTCAGGTGGTTCCACTGGGCTAAATGTTTTTGTATTGGTTCACTGGGAATACTGTATTTGTATGGTTT
>NW_019944277.1:21507-51103 GCF_002910315.2 Salvelinus sp. IW2-2015 | reverse complement strand
TTTTCTAAATGTATTTGGTTAAGGGCTTGTAGCATTTCACGGCGAGGTCTACGGTACCTGTTGTATTCGGTGCATGTGACAATACAATTCACACATGATTTGTTATTGTATGCAGTGAATTGGTGAGGAAAGGGCAGCCAGGCGGAGTGATTGTTGCATGAGTGACTTTGACCCTATTTCCTGTCAGAGTTCAAACGACAACACCTCCCGTTGAATGGGTTGGAAATAGTGGCGTCCAAAATGTTCACCACACAAATAGTACTTGCTTTTCAGGCTATTGGAACGGGTACAAGTAGTGCACTATGTAAGTGAAGGAGTGCCATCCTTGGAACGCACCCACACGAGCCTGAACTGAGGTAATACACGACCAAATGGGCTTTATATTGGATGTGGATTCCATTGGGTAATGTTGTGTATGTGTTCCATTGGGGTATGTTCTGTGTATGGTTCCATGGGGTAACTGTTGTGTATGGTTCCATGTGGGAATGTTGTGTACTGGTTCATTGGGGTAATGTTCGGTGTATGGTTCTATTGGGGTAATGTTGTGTATGGTTCCCACTGGGATAATGTTTTTGTATGTTCATTTGGGGTAATGTTTTTTGTATGGTTCCATTGGGGTAAGTTGTTGTATGGTTCCACTGGGATAATGTTTGTTATGGTTCCTGGATCATAATGTTTTGTTGTGTGTATGGTTCCACTGGGATAATGTTTTGTATGGTTCCACTGGGATAATGTTGTGTATGGTTCCACTGGGATACTGTTTTGTATGGTTCCACTGGGATACTGTTTTGTATGGTTCCACTGGGTAACATTGCGTGTGGTTCCAGGGGGTAAAGTTGTCTGTGGTTCCACTGGGATAATGTTGTGTTGTAATGTTGTTGTTAAAGGGACAACATGAGAATTCATCTCCTTCCTGTCCTGTTAAAGAGTTAGAAACACACAGACCTATGTACAGCCCTGTGGYTCTGGTCAAAAGTGGTACACTATATAGGGAATAGGGTGCCATTTGGTACACAGCTCTGGTCTGAGGTAAGTAACAGTATTGATTTATCTAGGGGGGAATTCTGAARTTATATATTCGTAATTATGAAATTATAAAGTTATAGTTTATTCATTAACTATATGGCTATAATTTTGTTATAATTGTTTTGTTTAATCCAGCGGTGAAAATAAAGTATCTAAAACACACTATCTTCTATTAATTCACCTGCTCTGCCCTCTAGATGTCTCTTGCAGTAACAACTAACTCATAGCCATATGCACTTTTTTTCAGCTGTGAGTCCASCCCTTTTACTATCGATCAACTAACTTATCCACTACATGTCAGTCCTTTTTAAAGTTATTTGGTCTAGACGGGAGTAGACACAGTCGATCGGTGTCTTCCTCCCAGAGGAGCTCGTAGTTTGTCAYGGTGAAACAGAAGCATAAAAAAAAACGCTCAAACTGGATTGTGTTTGTCTAGACTCGACAATATATCATCATAACTGCCTAGCTCACCAAGTACAACAACCGAATTAACTTCCCGTTTAAATGTAGACAGTTAGGCCTATTCTGCAATGAGATTTTAGTTGCCTCCTGTTTTATACTTTTGACTTGTTCTTTGAATGTATGCACCTGTTTTATAACAACACCATGGCGAGGCTTTATGGAGACAGTCGCATTATAGTCCCCTTCTCCCTTACCATATGATATACTAAATCAGGGAAGGAGAGAGAGAGAGGGAGAGAGAGAGAGATGGTCGGGGGGTAGACGCAGGCAGTCGGTGCCTCACATTTCCTCCTCCCAGAGGAGCTCGTGTCATGGTGAAACAGAAGAAAAATCGCTCGAACTGGAAATGACAACGGAATGGAACTTCTGGATATGTATACTGTAATATCGATGTGAAAATGGAGTCCAGATATTTCGCTCTGCTTAGAAATGTGTTTAATAAGTTAATAATAGCCGTGCGTAACTGTTCCCYGGATAATTGTCTCCTTTCATGCGTAAATCAGACGAGCGTCTTGGGGAGGAAATTAGMTATTGGGTCTGCTATCAAAGTATTTTTGGTAACCTCATGCCACGTAAAACCTTGAATAATATCGGAAAAAAGTCTCCAGCTATCTTATAGAACCTTCATAAAATAGGTGTTCATTAACGAAGCGCTTCTTGTATTTCAGCACCATGAGAAGGACAACGCTTATTTTCCTTTTTTTAAAACCTCCTAACGCATTTGGATACAGCTGCTACACAGAAAAATGTTGCTGAGGACAGAGACATATAATTTTGGAAACTACAGCCTTAAAAGTGATTTAATCAAGTTTAACACATGTTCATCTCTAAAGGGTACAGCACGTGAAGTAAACGTCACTCTCTCCCCGCCCACGGAGCGCCTGTATGAGATATCTGAAGTGGGGCAAGGCTTCAACTCGGGAAGATGACACAGGAGGAGAGGATCATCTCAAGAATTGACACGGAAGCCGATTTCTCACCACGTCCCCATAGTTTCAAGATAACCTTTCTGGAGAGGATATAATCAAATAACAACATCAATGCTTTTTTCCCGAGAAGAGCAGATACATAAAAATAAAAATAAATAGAAGCTAGAAGCTTTGGCGAGAAGTAGAAAAGGTAACTCCTCAGGGTGAAATATGGAACGTGGATTATTCAACCACCTGTTCTCAGCGAGGACCACTATGCTCTGTTKTTTCTTCTTATGTAAGTCAAGTAAGTTCGTTTTTTATTATTTATTATTTTTGGCTAAGACTTACCTTCTGACGGTATAATAAGGTAAGTCTGAACACAATATAAGAGAAACGGGGAATTCATATCGTTGCTGTTGTTTTCTTGAACCAAAGGTGTGAAATCATTGCTTGTAGCCTGGCCTATAGCCTAATATTACAGGCATGCCACTGTAAATGTATCAGTTTATTTATCAATCAATTCATTGTCAATACGACCGTTTGTTGATGTTACCAAATTGCCTACCTACCACAATCGGTGCTCTCTCTCAGGGCAGTTGCTGTATTCTTACTCGGAACTATTTGGGATTTTCACACCTTCTCCATAATTTCCTGCTGTTTGGAATCTAAACTGACTCGGGCTCCAGTAGCCTCATTAAATGCCATTAGCACCACATTTCACACTGTTTTTCTCAGTCATTAAATTGTTTAAAAATTTATATCGTTAAAGCTTTGGGCTACAGTGTAATACCTCCACATTACTCTAAATGTGGCAGATAGGCTGCTGTGTCTTGTGACCTTCAACGTGGAGGAGTAGAAAAGCTGTCAGCTGAMTTCTTCCRARAGGAACACCAAGGTGAGAATGCTGTTCATTGATTACAGCTCAGCATTCAACACCATAGTGGCCCGATCACCAACAATGATGAGACAGCCTATAGGGAGAAGGTCAGTGACCTAGAAGTGTGGTGCCATGACAACAGCCTCTCCCTCAACGTCAGCAAGACAAAGGAGCTGATTGTGGACGACAGGAAACGGATGGCCGAGCACGCCCCCTATTCATATCGACAGGGCTGTAGTGGTGCGCGTCGCGAGCTTCACGTTCCTCTGTGTCCACATCACTAAGGAATTATCATGGTCCACACACACCAACACAGTCGTGAAGRGGGCACGACAACGCCTCTTCTCCCTCAGAAGGCTGAAAAGATTTGTCACGCCCTCAGAGCCTAAAACATTCTGCAGCTGACGGGCAAGGCGATACAGAGGGTAGTGCGTATGGCCTAGTACGTCACTGCTAAATAGTTAGTTAAACAGTTAGCCAAATAGCTACCAGGACTATCTGCATTGACTGTTTTGGACTCASCACATACGCTGCTGCTACTGTTTATTATCTATCCTGTTGCCTAGTCACTKTATACCTACCTGTAGGTTATACAGYGCCTTCAGAAAGGATTCATACCCCTTGACTTATTCCACATTGTGTTACAACCATGAATTCAAAATGGATTCAATATTTGTTTTCTCATTCATCTACACACAATACCCCATAATGACAAATTTAAAACATGTTTGTAGAAATGTTTGCTAATTTATTTTAAATGAAATGAGAAAATGACAAGTATCTAATTTGCGTAAGTATTCAACTTCCTGAGTCAATTCATGTTAGTATCACCTTAGGCAGCTATTACAGCATTGAGTCTGTCTGGGTAAGTCGCTAAGAGCTGTGAGTCTTTCTGGGTAAGTCTTTAAGAGCTGTGAGGCTTTCTGGGTAAGTCKCTAAGAGCTGTGAGTCTTTCTGGGTAAGTCTTTAAGAGCTGTGAGGCTTTCTGGGTAAGTCTTTAAGAGCTGTGAGTCTTTCTGGGTAAGTCTTTAAGAGCTGTGAGTCTTTCTGGGTAAGTCTCTAAGAGCTGTGAGTCTTTCTGGGTAAGTCTCTAAGAGCTGTGAGTCTTTCTGGGTAAGTCTCTAAGAGCTGTGTCTTTCTGGGTAAGTCTCTAAGAGCTGTGAGTCTTTCTGGGTAAGTCTCTACGAGCTGTGAGTCTTTCTGGGTAAGTCTCTAAGAGCTGAGAGTCTTTCTGGGTAAGTCTCTAAGAGCTGTGAGTCTTTCTGGGTAAGTCTCTAAGGGTAAGTCTCTAAGGGTAAGTCTCTAAGAGCTTTGCACACCTGGATTGTACAATATTTGGCCATTATTCTTTTTTTAAATCTTCAAGCTCTGTTAAATTGGTTGTTGATCATTGCTACACAGCCATTTTCATGTCTTGCCATAGATTTTCAAGCTGATGTAAATCAACACAGTAACTTGACCCCTCAAGAACATTCAATGTCATSTTGGTAATCAACTCCAGTGTAGATTTGGCCTTGTGTTTTACATTATTGTCCTGCTGAAAGGTGAATTAATCTCCCAGTGTCTGGTGGAAAGCAGACTGAACCAGGTTTTCGACTGCGCTTAGCTCTATTCCGTTTCTTTTTATCCTAAAAAAAACTCCCTAGTCCTTGTTGATGACAAGAATACCCATAACATGATGCAGCCACCACCATGCTTGAAAATATGAAGAGTGGTACAAAGTAATGTGTTGGACTTGCCCCAAACATAACACTTTCTATTCAGGACATAAAGTTAATTTCTTTGCCATATTTTTTCAGTTTTACTTTAGTGCCTTGTTGCAAACAGGATGCATGTTTTGGAATATTTTTTTTATTATTTAGAGGCTTCCTTCTTTTCACTCTTGTCATTTAGGTTAGTATTGTGGAGTAACTACAATGTTGTTGATCCATTCTCAGTTTCCTCTTATCACAGCCATTAAACTATGTAACTGTTTTGGCCTCATGGTGAATTCCCTGAGCTGTTACACCGTCCTCTCCAGCAACTGAGTTAGGAAGGACGCCTGGTATCTTTGTAGTGACTGGGTGTATTGATACACCATCCACAGTGTAATTAATAACTTCATCATGCTCAAAGGGATATTCAATGTCTGTTTTTTTAGCCATCTGGTATTGGAGGCATTGGAAAATCTCCCTTATCTTTGTGGTTGAATTATGTGTTTGAAATTCACAGCTCGTCGGAGGGACYTTACAGATAATTGTATGTGTTGGGGTACAGAGATGAGGTAGTCATTCAAAAGTACTGTTAAACACTATTATTACACACAGAGTGAGTCCATTCAACTTATTATGTGAAAGTGTTAGTTTGCGATAACAAAGGTTGAATACCAATTAAAAACATTAATTCCACTTTTACATTAGTGGGGTATTATAAAGCATTATATTCAGGCTGTAACACAACAAAATGTGGAAAAAGTCAAGGGGTATGAAGACTTTCTGCAGGCACTGGATCTGCCTCAATTTACCTCATACCCGCGCAACATTCAACTCGGTACTGTACTCAATGTACTGTACATAGCCAAGATATTGTTACTCATTGTGTAATTATTGTACATAGCTAAGATATTGTACTCATTGTCTATTTATTGTACATAGCCAAGATTATTGTTACTTATTGTGTATTTATTGTACATAGCCAAGAATTTGTTACTCATTGTGTATTTATGTACATAGCCAAGATATTTGTTTACTCATTGTGTATTTATTGTACATAGCCCAAGATATTGTTACTTATTGTGTATTTATTGTACAATAGCCAAGATATTGTTACTCATTGTGTAATTATTGTACATAGCCAAGATATTGTTACTCATTGTGTATTTATTGCACATAGCCCAAGATATTGTTACTTCATTGTGTATTATTGTACATAGCCAAGATACTGTTACTCATTGTGTAGTTATTGTAAATAGCCAAGATATTGTTACTCATGTGTAATTATTGTACATAGCTAAGATATTGTTACTCATTGTCTATTTATTGTACATAGCCAAGATATTGTTACTTATTGTGTATTTATTGTACATAAGATAGTGTTACTCATTGTGTATGTATTGCACATAGCCAATATATTGTTACTCATTGTGTATGTATTGCACATAGCAATATATTGTTACTCATTGTGTATTTATTGTACATAGCCAAGATATTTTACGTATTGTGTTATTTATGTACATAGCCAAGATATTGTTACTCATTGTGTATTTATTGTACATAGCCAAGATATTGTTACTCATTGTGTATTTATTGTACATAGCCAAGATATTGTTACGTATTTGTTATTTTATTGTACATAGCCAAGATATTGTTTACTCATGTGTATTTATTGTACATAGCCAAGATATTGTTACTCAGTGTGTATTTATAGCCAAGATATTGTTACTCATTGTGTATTTATTGTACAATAGCCAAGATCGTGTTACTCATTGTGTATTATTGTACATAGCCAAGATATTGTTACTTCATTGTGTATTTATTGCATAGCCAAGATATTGTTACTCATGTGTTATTTATTGTACATAGCCAAGATATTGTTACTCATTGTGTATTTATTGTACATAGCCAAGGATATTGTTACTCATGTGTATTTATTGTACATAGCCAAGATATTGTTACGTATTGTGTATTTATTGTACATAGCCAAGATATTGTTACTCATCTGTGTATTTTTTGTACATAGCCAAATGTTTTACTCAGTGTGTATTTTATAGCCCATATTTTGTTACTCATTGTGTATTTATCTGTACATAGCACAAGATATTGTTACTCATTGTGTATTTATTGTACATAGCAAGATCGTGTTATGCGAGTGTGATGTATTTATTGTACATAGCCAAGATATTGTTACTCTGTGATTTATTTGTACATAGCCAAGATACTTGTTACTCATTGTGTATTTATGTACATAGCCAAGATATTTTACTCATTGTGCATTATTGTACATAGCCAAGCTATTGTTACTTATTGTGAATTATTGTACATAGCCAAGTATTGGACTATTGTGTATTTATTGTACATAGCCAAGATATGTTTTGTGTTTTATTCTTAGCATTATTATATCTTTTTTCTCTCTCCGTTGTTTGCAAAGTTGCCGGTAGAAAAACATTTCACCCGAGTGGTGCAGTGGTCTAAGCACTGCATCGTATGTCTAGCTGTGTCACTATATACTGGTTTGAGTCCAGGCTCTGTCGCAGCCGGCCGCGACCGGGAGGACCATGGGGTGGCGCACAATTGGGCCAGCGTCGTCCGAGTTAGGGGAGGGTTTGCCCGGCAGGGATGTTCTTGTCCCATCGCGCACTAGGCGACTCCTGTGGCGACCCCCTGGCTGTTAAACAACTTGAACTGTCTGGCCCCTCTATGCTCACCCTTGAAACTGTCTGGCCCCTTGGTATACACCAACGCTTACCAAGCAATTTGGCACGTGTCCTAGGATCCCAAAGATCCACTCTGAGGAGGAATGGAGGTGTCATCTCTTCTCCTCTCTTCGTCTCCATTGACAGGTTGGCACTTGATCTCCGGCGCTCGAGGGCTTTTGTCAACCCCGGTGCATTCTTGTCTCCACTAGTCTCTGCCTCGTGCTGGTCCTACTCCAGACCGGACGGACACACGCAAATACAGCGGAGTTCAAGTGGCACTTAATTAAAGTGTATGTCAATATAATATGCTTCACCAGAATCAGAATATTACTACACCTTCATTATATAGGACCAGGGATCAAACATACCCATGTATAGACTAGAAACCAGGGATCATTCAACCAAGTTACTCCATTATAGTAGACCACAGGGATATCAACCAATACTCCCATTATAGTAGACCAGGGATCATCAACCAGTACTCCATTATAGTAGACCAGGGGACTCTCATCAACCAGTACTCCATTATAGTAGACCAGGGATCATCAACCAGTACTCCATTATAGGACCAGGGATCATCAACCAGTACTCCATTATAGTAGACCAGGATCATCAACCAGTACTCCATTATAGTAGACCAGGGATCATCAACCAGTACTCCATTAGAGTAGACCAGGATCATCAAACCAGTACTCCATGTTATAGTTAGACCAGGATCACCAACCAGTACTCCATTATAGTAGACCAGGGATCATCAACCAGTACTCCATTATAGTAGACCAGGGATCATCAAACCAGTACTCCATTATAGTAGACCAGGGATCATCAACCAGTACTCCATTATAGTAGACCAGGGATCATCAACCAGTACTCCATTATAGTAGGACCAGGATCATCAACCAGTACTTCATTATAGTAGACCAGGGATCATCAACCAGTACTCCATTATAGTAGACCAGGGATCATCAACCAGTACTCCATTATAGTAGACCAGGGATCATCAACCAGTACTCCATTATAGTAGACCAGGGATCATCAACCAGTACTCCATTATAGTAGACCAGGGATCACCAACCATACTCCATTATATAGACAGGGATCATCAACCAGTACTCCATTATAGTAACACACACTTTACCCACACACTGACCGGACTCTACCCACACACTGACCGGACTCTACCCACACACTGACCGGACTCTACCCCACACACTGACCGGACTCTACCCACACACTGACCGGACTCTACCCACACCACCTGACGCACTCTACCCCACACACTGACCGGACCTACCCACCACTGACCGGACTCTACCCACACACTGACCGGACTCTACCCACACACTGACCGGACTCTACCCACACACTGACCGGATCCTACCCACACACTGACCGGACTCTACCCACACACTGACCGGACTCTACCCACACACTGACTGGACTCTACCCACACACTGACTGGATCTACCCACACACTGACTGGACTCTACCCGCACACTGACTGGACTCTACCCGCCACCTGACTGGACTCTACCCACCACACTGACTGGACTCTACCCAACTGACTGGACTCTACCCCACACTGACTGGACTCTACCCCGCCACGCTGACTGGACTCTACCCCGCACACTGACTGGACTCTACCCCACACACTGACTGGACTCTACCCCACACACTGACTGGACTCTACCCGCCACACTGACTGACTCTACCCACAACACTGACTGGACTCTACCCACACCACATGACTGGACTCTACCCACACACGACTGGACTCTACCCACACACTGACTGGACTCTACCCACACACTGACTGGACTCTACCCACACACTCACTGGACTCTCCCACACACTCACTGGACTCTACCCGCACACTGACTGGACTACTCCGCACACACTGACTCTACCCGCACAGCTGACTGGACCTACCCGCACAACTGACTGGACTCTACCCGCAACACTGACTGGACTCTACCCGCACACTTACTGGACTCTACACACACTGACGGACTCTACCCGCACACTGACTGGACTCTACCCACACACTGACTGGACTCTACCCACACAACTGACTGGACTCTACCCACACACTGACTGGACTCTACCCACACACTGACTGGACTCTTACCCACACACTGACTGGACTCTACCCACACACTGACTGGACTCTACCCACACACTGACTCGGACCTACACCACGACACCTGACTGGACTCTACCCGCACACTGACTGGACTCGTACCCGCACACTGACTGGACTGTACCCACACTGACTGGACTGTACCCACACTGACTGGACTGTACCCACACTGACTGGACTCTACCCACAACGACTGACGACTCTACCCACACACTGACTGGACTCTACCCACACAACTGACTGGACTCTACCCACACACTGACTGGACTCTACCTACACACTGACTGGACTCTACCGCACGCTGACTGGACTCTACCCTCACGCTGACTGGACTCTACCCACACACTGACTTGGACTCTACCTACACAGTCACACATACTACAACTGACATTCCAAAACACACACACACACACGAAACAGACCACACATACATGTTGACGCCGCACACACCACACACACACACACACACACACACACACCACACACTTTTATAACGCTGCTGCTACTCTATTTGTTATACAGTGCATTAGGAAAGTATTCAAGCCCCTTCAATCTTTTTTTCTGTTTGTTTACATATAAATGTATAAAAATAATTATAATCTCAATCTACACACAATACATAATGAAAAAAAGGGAAAACAAGTTTTAAAAAACAGAAATATTTTATTTACATAAGTATTCAGACCCTTGGCTTATGAGAATCTAAATTAAACTCAAGTGAATCCTGTTTCCATTGATCATCCTTGAGATGTTTCTCCAACTTGATTGGAGTCCACCTGTGGTAAATTCAATTGATTGGACATGATTTTTGAAAGGCACACACCTGTCTATACAAGGTCCAACAGTTGACAGTTCATGTAAGAGCAAAAACTAAGCCATGAGGTCGAAGAATTTTACGTAGAGTTCCGAGACAGGATTATGTCAAGGCACAGATCTGGTCAAGGGAACCAAAACATTCTTATAGCATTGAACGTCCCCAAGAAACACAGTGGCCTCAATCATTCTTAAATTGAAGAAGTTTGGAACCACCAAAACTCTTCCTAGAGCTGGCCCCCGAGCAAAACTGAACAATCGGGGAGAAAGGGCCTCGTCAGGGAGGTGACCAAAACCCGATGGTCCCTCTGACAGAGGTCCGTTCTCTCTGTTGAGATGGGGGAACCTTCCAGAAGGACAACCATCTCTGAAGCACTACACCATTCAGCCTTTATGGTAAGCGTGACCTGACGGAAGCCACTCTCTCAGTAAAAGGCACATGACAGCATGCTTGGAGTTTGCCAAAGGGCACCTAAAGACTCTCAGACCATAAGAAACCAAGATCTCTTGCTCGATGAAACCAAGATTGAACTCTTTGGCCTGAATGCCAAGCGTCGTCTGGAGGAAACCTGGCACCATTCCTACGGTGAAGCATGGCGTGGCAGGATCATGCTGTGGGGATGTTTTTCAGCTGCAGGGACTGGAGACTATCAGGATCGAGCAAAATATTTACTGAGCAAAGTACAGAGAGATCTTTGATGAAAACCTGTTCCAGAGTGCTCAGGACCTCAGACTGGGGCGAAGGTTCACCTTCCAACAGGACAACGACCCTAAGCACACAACCAAGACAATACAGGAGTGGCTTTGGGACAAGTCTCTGAATGTCCTTGAGTGCCCAGCCAGAGCCCCGGACTTGAACCGATCAAACATCTCTGGAGAGATCTGAAAATAGCTGTGCAGCGACGCTCCCGAGCCAACCTGACAGAGCTTGAGAGGATCTGCAGAGAAGAATGGGAGAAACTCCTCAAATACAGTTGTGCCAAGCTTGTAGCGTCATACCAAGAAGACTTGAGCTGTAATCGCTGCCAAAGGTGCTTCAACAAAGTACTGAGTAAAGGGTCTAAATGTAATTTCAGGTTTTTTATTTTCATAAATTTTGCAAAATTTTCTAAAACCACAGTTTTTGCTTTGCCATTATGGGGTATTGTGTGTAGATTGATGAGGAACATTTGTATTTAATCAATTTCAGAATAAGGCTGTAATGTAAACAAATGGGAAAAAGTCAAGGGGTCTGTGAAAAATTCCTTAAATGACCTGTTTTCCTATTGCCTAGTCACTTTTATCCACATCTACATACTGTATTACCTCAATTACCTCAAACCTTATACCCCTGCACATTGACTCCCGTCCTGGTACTCCCTGCACATTGACCCAGTCCTGGTACTCCTTGTATATGACTCAGTACTGGTACTCCCTGCACATTGACTCAGTCCTGGTATTCCCTGCACATTGACTCAGTCCTGGTACTCCCTGCACATTGACTCAGTCCTGGTACTCCCTGCACATTGACTCAGTCCTTGTACTCCTGCATATTGACTCAGTCCTTGGTACTCCCTGCACATTGACTCAGTCCTGGTACTCCCTGCACATTGACTCAATACTGGTACTCCCTGCACATTGACTCAGTCCTGTACTTCTTGTATATTGACTCAGTAATGTACTTCTTGATAATTGACTCAGTACTGGTACTCCTTGTATATTTGACTCCAGTACTGGTACTCCTTGTATATTTGACTCAGTACTGGTACTCCTTGTATATGACTCAGTACTGGTACTCCTTGTATATTGACTCAGTACTGGTACTCCTTGTATATTGACTCAGTACTGTACTCCTTGTATATTGACTCAGTACTGGTACTCCTTGTATATTGACTCAGTACTGGTACTCCTGTATATTGACTCAGTACTGGTAATCCTTGTATATTGACTCAGTCCTGGTACTCCTTGTATATTGACTCAATACTTGGTACTCCTTGTATATTGACTCAGTCCTGCGTACTCCATTATATTGACTCCGTCCTGTACTCCTTGTATATTGACTCAGTACTGGTACTGCTTGTATATAACTCCGTACTGGAACTCCTTGTATATTGACTCAAGTCCTGGTACTCCCTGCACATTGACTCAGTACTGGTAGTCCCTGCACATTGACTCAATACTGGTACTCCTTGTTATATGACTCAGTACTGGTACTCCTTGTGTATAGCCTTGTTATTGTTTTTATTGTGTACTATTTAATTTTCTTACTTTTTAATACTGAACTGTTGTAAGCATGTAGAAGCATTTCACTGTGACAGTCTACACCTGTTGTAGGTTGTGCATGTGACCAATAACATTTAATTTAATTTAATATTGAGTTAAACCCCCCCTTTTGCGCAGAACAGCCTCATTCTTCGGGGCATGGACTCTACAAAGCATTCCACAGGGATGCTGACCCATAATGACTCCAATGATTGTGGACCGTTCTTGATGAACACGGGAAACTGTTGYGCATGAAAAACCCAGCAGYGTTGCAGTTCTTGGCACAAACCGGTGCGCCTGGCACCTACTACCATACCCTGTTAAAAGGCATTCACCCTCTTGAATGGCACACATTCACAATCCATGTCTCAGTTTTCTCAAAGCTTAAAAATCCTTCTGTAACCTGTATCCTCCCCTTCATCTACACTGACTGAAGTGGAATTAACATCAATGTGACATCAATAAGGGATCTTAGCTTTCGTTCTAAAATCTCTAAATTTCTTAATTCCATTATTTTACTTTTAGAGGTGTGTGTGTGTTGTTGTTAATTGTTAGATATTACTGCACTGTTGGAGCTAGGAACACAAGCATTTAGTTAGATACTACTGCACTGTTGGAGCTAGGAACACAAGCATTTAGTTAGATACTACTGCACTGTTGGAACTAGGAACACAAGCATTTCGCTACATGATCTGAAGGGATCATAGCTTTCACCTGGATTCACCTGGTCGGTCTATGTCCATGGAACGAGCAGGTGTTCTTATTTTCTTTGTCCACTCAGTGTATGCCTAGCTCAGCTCGGGGTGTCACTCAGTAAACTCAGTCAGGTGTTATGCAATGAGCCATGTCAGGTCAGGAAGATATTCGTTCATATTCACTGAATTCACATTGAGTTGAATAGAGAACAGAAATGGTTCATGTTTTAGAGTCTGTGTCATCCTGAATGACAGCTTTCTGGCAGATTTAATGTATGAGGTTGGCCCCACAACCTCTTCTGACTGAGACGGATGGATTAACTCAAAGCTCAGACACAAATGGAACCCTATTCCCTATATAGAGAAAGAGAGAGAGACAGAGAAAGAGAGAGAGAGAGAGAAAGAGAGAGAGAGAACAATAATGTCATTCAGAGTGTGCGTTCGAGTGGTAATCCTAACTAAGCCGACTGTAGACGGACCTCGGGGAGCTGCATCTGCACTAGGACACTGTAGTGGTTTTCCAACAGAAAGGCTCGGATCATAACTCGCGGCAAAGTCGGTTCCTGTTTCAGTCACTTCTCTGGCCACGTTTGCGTGGGTCAAACAAAAAACACCCTTACGATTGGTTGATACATAGTTCCTCCCACAATGCAGCAGAGCACGGCATGGTACAGTGGGTGCAGAGACCTGAAGGAGACTTCACCAAAACCTGCATGACCTTTGGACACATTTATTTATTTTTTAAAGTTCATGCAATCGACAAGTAGTCGCAAGTCGGACAATTTCTATAACCGTAATGCAACAACGATGGTCTCTGACTTGACAAAAGTGGTCCACTCGAACGCGCCCAGTGACTTGGCAATCAGGATATATAATAATAAACAGAGTAGCAACAGCATCTGCAAAGTGTGTCTATGCGTGAGTGTATGGTGTCACTCACTTAACAGAGGACAAAACTGAATATATTTTTTTCCTGATAAATCTGCAGTTCCTCASAATAAAATGACAGCAATTAATAAAGTTTTGTTTTCAAAGTCAGTCGGTCAGCTCGTTCAAATCTGTCTACACTGTCTCAGAGTTAATTTGATTAAAACCTCCTACAGTAGGTAGGAGTGTACCAACAGCTACAGTCAAGTCAAAGACAATGGATTCATAAATGAGGAAGGCCTACAAGTGGGGAGATTTATCTTTCTCTCTCATTTTTTACAGACAGATTTTTTTAAATCTCAAATCCCTAACTTGCTGATCCATACTTGTCATATATTTGCTGTATTTGATAAACGGTGTTGCCCTTCAACTTGTAGGATTTGAAATAAGAGTAACCATTTTACAAATCTGGCGGTATGAAATAGTTATTATAGCTGTATACGTTATTCATTAAAAATAGAAAGACTACAGTGGGAAAAAGCTCCTTAAAGCACAATACGTCTATGCATAATTGTACCTGAGAAATTGWTTGCTATAAAGCTCTCTCTGACCCCCCCCCCTGTTAGTTTTCTGTCATGAGAAGACCCACTCACATGCGGAGGACGAGCTCTTCAAGAAGCTCTTCATCGGGTACAACAAGTGGTCCAGACCCGTACCCAACATCTCAGACGTGGTCATCGTCAAGTTCGGACTCTCCATAGCACAGCTCATTGATGTGGTGAGTAGTGACTGACAGGACCTGTGGACAGAGGAAGAAGTCACAGGAGGGAAGAAAGCCAGCAGGGAAACTGTAACAAACAGGGAAAACAGTACACAACAGAAACAGGGAAACTGTAACCAACAGAAACAGGGAACTGTAACAAACAGAAACAGGGTAAACTGTAACACAACAGAAACAGGGAAAACTGTCAACAACAGGGAAACAGTAACCAACAGAAACAGGGAAACTGTAACCAACAGAAACAGGGAAACATACCAACACAGAAACAGGGAAACTGTAACAAACAGGGAAACAGTAACCAAACGAGAAACAGGGAATATGTCCAACAGACCAGGGAAACTGTAACCAACAGAAACAGAGAACAGTAACAAAAACCAACCATCATCCTTGTGGAACCATGGACTTGTTGTCCATGCCCTTATAAATTTAGGCTTTTCTGAGGGCAAAACGGGGTGCAAATCAATTTAGCTAGTGTTCCTAAGTTTTGACAACTTGTGCACCTTCAGGCAACTTTTAACTATCTTTCCTATTGTATTCACGGTTTTCTCCGTGAACACTGCGGCCCTTGAGACAGAGGGAGAGCGAGAGTGCGACTTCACGTCCACCAGGAGATTAAAGTGAAATGCTGCTGGCTATGTTGTGTTCCTTTCTTGAACGTAAAAAGAACCATCTACTGCTACCATTCCCCTGGTAGGTTTACACCTGGGCTCTCCAACCCTGTTCCTGGAGAGCTACTGTCCTGTAGTCCACCCTGTTCCTGGAGAGCCCTTCCTCTCTCTGTAGGTTTACACCTGGGCGGTCTCCAACCTGTTCCTGGAGAGCTACTGTCCTGTAGGTTTACACCAGGGCTCTCACCCTGTTCCTGGAGAGCTACTGCCTGTAGGTTAACACCAGGGCTCTCCACCTCTACCAGCTCCTCTGTAGTTTCCCAGGCTCCTGTTGCACTGAGAGCTACCGTGTAGGTTTACACCAGGGCTCTCCATCCCTGTTCCTGGAGAGCTACGGTCCTGATAAGTTTACACCAGGGCTCTCCTAACCCTGTTCCTGGAGAGCTACTGTCCTGTAGGTTTACATCAGGGCTCTCCACCCTTTCCTGGAGAGCTACCGTTTCTTAGGTTTACACCAGGGCTATCTCCAAACCCTGCCGTGGAGGAGCTACTGTCCTGTAGGTTTAAACCAGGGCTCTCCAACCTTGTCTGGAGAGCTACTTGTTCCTGAATAGGTTTAACACCAGGGCTCTCCAACCCTGTTCCTGGAGAGCTACTGTCCTTGTATGGTTACACCAGGGCTCTCCAACCCTGTTCTCTGGAGGAGAGGCTACTCTCCTGTAGGTTTACCACCAGGGCTCTCCAACCCTGTTCCTGGAGAGCTACTCTCCTGTAGGTTTACACCAGGGCTCTCCAACCTGTATCCTGGGAGCCTACTCTCCTGTAGGTTTACACCAGGCTCTCCACCCCTGTTCCTGGAGAGCTACTCTTCCTGGAGGTTTACACCAGGGCTCTCCACCTGTAACACCCTGAGCTTGATAAGGTTTTCGCTCTAAATCCAATCTAGCACACCTGATTCTTAATAATTAGCTGGTTGATACGTTGAATTCGGTTAATTACGACTGGGGTTGGAGTGTAAACCTACAGGATGGTAGGATCTCAAAAGAACATGGTTGGAGAGCCCTGGTGTAAAACCTACAGGATTTCCCTCTACCCTGTATCTCTATTTTTGTCATGTTTTTTGCCTCCTCTGTTTTTCCTTTGACCTTTTTCTTTCCTTTCTACAGGACGAGAAGAGAATCAGATGATGACCACCAACGTCTGGCTGAAAACAGGTGATTAAGTACATTCAGTTTATATAGTGCATGTGTGTGACAGAGGTTTTTCAGTACATTCAGTATTGTGTCATTTCCATTTAGGATCCCCATTAGCTACGCCGTATATGCTAATCTAATTCCTGGGGTCCAACAGCAATTAACAAGACATTACAAACAATTACAATCAAGACTTAAAACATTCAACAAGTAGACAATACAGACAATTAAAATACCTGACAGGAAACACATTAACATTCAGTTGATGCTATCTATCTCCTTGTCCAGTTCATATGGTCTATCTCATTAGATGTTCTTTTCAAATTTCCTGTCCAGTCAAATGGTCTGTCACTAGTTATGTTCTTTCTACTTGTAACTTCAGTTCCCATATTATGGTCTATCACATTAGATGTCTTTTTCTATTTTCCTGTCAGTCATATGGTCTATCACATTAGATGTTCTTCCTATTCTCCTGTCCAGTCATATGGTCTATCTCATTAGATGTTCTTTTCTACTTCCTGTCAGTCATATTGGTCTATCACATTAGATGTTCTTTCTATTTCCTGTCCAGTCAATATGGTCTATCTCATTAGATGTTCTTTCAATTTCCTGTCCAGTCATATGGTCTGTCACATTAGATGTTCTTTTCGCTCATATAGCATGCATCGCCCCATGTCCTAGGTATATATGGTTTCCTATACACGACGTTAGATGGTTGTACGTTTCGCGTATAATACTTCTGTAGTTTCATGTTTGGTCATTGGTATAGACATTTAGATCGTATCCCTCTTTTCGATCTCACTGGTATCAGTCATTCACTCGGTAGGCTTAAACTGTATCTTTCCAGTGGAGTGTGACCAAGTTGCGTTTTCTACTTTATCTCTGGTGCTAGAGGATGCCATAATGGTCTCTTACCTCATATCGTATTAAATAAGAGTAATGCCATCGCCTCTTAGCGCTTAATATCTGTATCACTGTGGTCTCAGTCGGACAGTATAGTTTGGTCTAGTCTCGATTTTGGAGTAACTATCCTCCTTTTCGTATCTTCTCCTGGATGCCATCATAGATCGCCGTCTTAGTCAACCTTGTAGAGAATGGTGTCAAGTTGTACTTCATAGTTTTTTAATGGTCAGCTGTCGCCAGTCATAAATGGGTCTATTCATACCCTATTGATCCAATGGATTTCTTTCTATTTACACTGCCAGGTTCACAGTGTTCTATTGGTGGATGTCTTGAGAACCAGTCTGCTCATTAATGGGTTGTATGGTCTTTCAGCTTATCTTCTTCTTGGGTTCTCGTCATTGAATTGTGCATCCAGACACATCCCGTAAGTGGTATCCTTTGTATTTCGTTAGGTTGCGTACCTGGTTGGCTTAGATGCGTCTCATCTCAGATTGGATACGGTTACTCACGCACTATTGCGTTGGGTCTAATTTGTTATGCATTCGTGAACGTGAATTCACATGCTGTATGTGCATGTATGCTCAGTATGGAAGGTGTCTAACTCAGGTAATGTGAGATGATTCTTTCTTCCTTTTGATCTGTATCCGCTAGGTCCCCAGCAGGTAATCCCACAATAAATGGTCGTGATGTCGGCCTATGAACAAAGTGGGATGGTTCTTTTGGTCACACGTAGACTCTAACCCTCTCTCGCTCGGATGACCAGGCTCCAGAACTCATGGGTATACACATCTGCTCATTGTAGATTGGTGTCGTGTATAACAGTGTTATGGCTACTTAGGTCTGTCCAGAGCTTACATTATGGTGTCAAACTAGATGCATGCAGCATCGTCATAAGGTAATCTGTATGTGCAATAATTTGTCTAGGCTCGAACCGGGTTGTCTATATTGAGTAAGGGGCCCGTTCTATACTCTTAGGACCTCGCTCCTTTCTTACTTTCGCTTTGTTCTCCATCCATCATCGGTCTATCTCCATCTACGATCAAAGTTGTCATGGTTCGCTATTTCAGGTCACCTGTGGTAGTCCGTAGTGTGCAGATGTGGTAAAGTATGTCTTTTGTATTCATTTAAGAGGGAAGGTTATCTTTGTACTTCATGTAAGATGTCCCAGTCATATGGGGCCAGGAGATCTCGTTAAGTGTTGTCACGATGATGATGGAGTTGTTTTATCGTTTCCTATGTTTCCTGGTCCAGAGGTCATATGGTCTATCTCATTAGTACCCCTTGTTGTTTCTTATTGTCTATGTCTAAGCCATGAAATCACTTGTAGGTCTGTCAAGTTGACAGTGTCATTATGTATTGGGGTCATAATAATCCCTCCATTACTGTTAATGAGATATAATCTCCCAGTTGTACTACTCTTTATTGCTGTGCCATGTGTTCGACAGTCAGTTGATTCGCGTTAGGATGGAGGTCTATCACCCTTGGTTCATCAAGTATGTACGCATGGCCTTCGGTAAACCTGTTTCAAGATGAAGTAGTGACGGTGTTATGTCGCTTATGGTCACTCATAGTCCCTTCGCTATATATGGACTGTACATGCTCACAGTGTATAAGGTAGTAATGTAGGTGGATGCTTGTACTACGCTGATTTATGTAGGTTTCTATCCTCCTGTGTTCACTAGAGAGCACATAGGATAACTGGGTGTTAGTGGAGTGACGTGTTTTCTGGATAGGATCTATATTCCATGATAGTTCGGATGATTGCCCTTATTCTATTTCCTCTCTACCGCTAGATCTGTAAGTGTGGGTAGTAGCAGTTCAGCTATATGTGTAGAATGGTTCTTTACTTCTACTTCCTTGTCTATTGGCATCTGGTCACGCAGCCCAGGTAATCCCACTAATTGGAGTGTATGGAATCTGAATTAGTAGGATTTTAGTATTTAGAGCTTTACTTCACTTGACTATGATTGCAGCTCCGTCCTCGCGGTACTTGTTAGTGCATTGGAGAGTGTAACAGTGATATCTATGAGTACCGAAGCTTTATTACATGTGTCTATCTTGATGCATTGCCCTTAGTGTAACATTGTTTATGTTGGTGCGAATGTTGGTAGTGTCTTAGTGTAAGGAGGGTGGCATATCTACTTTTGTCTTAGGCCTGAGGTGAGACAGAGTTACGCGAAGTGAGAGCTCTGATAAGAGTTACCAATGCTGAGTCGGTATGGAGGATGTCCTGACAGTTGATTTTAAAATCTGTAGAGTTAAATAGGTGAATTATGCCGTCTCTTCAGGTCTTGGGAATATTGCTGAGTCCTCTAGGGTGACAAGCCGTGATATGAGTTGTGCTCGCTGACTGGTGGTACAATGTGGGTTGGTTGTTATATGGCGAATTAATGCTCTTTGCATGATAAATACTCCAAAAGAGCTTAGAGAACCGTCTTGATGATGAAGGGAAGATGTAGCATGTGTCTTTTTTGAAATAGGTTAATATAACATTCAGCTCGAAACGACCTAATTAGTATAGATATGGATGACTAAGGCCTAATTCAGGTTGACTTGTCTCAGTGCAAACGTAGTAGATACGGCTGTATAATGAGTACTGAATTTCACCTCTGTCATGGAAATGACTAGCAACTAGTGGCAAATACGGTGATAAGACAGCTGAAAGTGACATGGTGTATAGAAGCTAAGAGATCGGTAGTCTAGCTCCCCTGTCGATGTTGAGCGCCAATTTTGGATATGCATCTTTTGTAGTCGTTTGGACGCTTGGCAGATCGATGTACTCATATGGATAAGAGACTTTTGGAACAGTCAATCTGCTCAAGATATGGTAGATTGAGCGAACCAGGGGATTGCCACCATAAAGGACTGAACAAGCTGATATGCTCGCTGTGAGTAGTGTGATGGTATGAGGCACTAGGGTGGAAGTTGAGCATCATTATTAACTCGGTATCGTCAGATTACTGCGCCCAGCTGAATGTGATAGCATAAGGACCGTATGTGGGGGAATTTTGAGGGAGGTAGACTAAGTGATAACAATGGACAGTAAGACTACATCTAATGTTTGCATTGAATTACGGCCATCGATGGGATCTGTATCAGTTGATGGGAGTAGGATGGCACACGCGATGTTCTAAGAGTGGTGTAGAGTAGGTCAATCCAGCGGTGGATGTTGACATTGATAACAATTGGCAACACGCTACCTCCTAAGTGTGATAGGACCAGGGATTGACCATATAACCGGACAGTACTCTAAGTGTGATAGGACATGGGATTGACCATATAACTGGACAGTACTCTAAGTGTGATAGAACCAGGGATTGACCATATAACTGCTACAGTACTCTAAGTGTGATAGGACCAGGGATTGAATCACCTTATTCAGTGTGTTAGATGTTACATACTCAGAACATTTTCTTGTAACAGCAATTCCCTTAGCCACTTAGCAACCCACTCAGACACCATTCTTATTTCACTGCTCAGTACATCTGTTAGCTCATTACATTCTGACGCTGCACTATACATTGTAGGAGCTCATCAGCATCCATGACCACTCTTGCTTTGTTCATTACTGAAGGTAAATCATTAGTAAAGATAGAGTAGCGAAGTGGGCCTAGGCAACTTCCTTGAGGAACACCACAGTGTATATCTTTATTGTTTGAAAGGCTACCATTAAATAACACTTTTTGCCTTCTCCTGGATGGATAGCTTTCCATCCAGGATAGAGCTGCAGACTTAAAACCATAGCATTTGAGTTTTCCTAGTAACAGTTTATGATCAATTACATCAAAAGCAGCACTGAAATCCAGCAACACTGCACCAACTAACTTCCTGTCATCCAAACTCTTTATCCAATCATCTGTCATTTGTTCTAAGGCCGTTCTCGTAGAATGCCCTTCTTTGTATGCATGCTGGAAACCCGTTATCAGACCATTACATGAGAAATAATCCTTGATTTGTTTCCAATAATTTACTTAACACAGGCAGCAAATTTATAGGACGACTATTGGGACCAGTGAATGCAGATTTTTTTTATCTTTAGGTAGTGGAATAACCTTTGACTCTTTCCAGACTTCTGGGCACACCGCATACATCAAGCACTTATTAAAAATATGAGAGATTGGGGTAGATATTTGGTTAGCTGTAACTCTAAACAATTTAGTGTCTAGATGATCCGTACCAGGTGACGTGTCATCAGAAAGAGACAACAGCATCCTTTCTGCCTCTTCCCTTTCTACTTGATGAACTTCAAACATGCATTGCCTCTCATTCATGATACAATCTTTTAAAAGGGTTTATGACATGGAGCCATCATTGGAATCATAGCATTCCTCAACTTGTCCACTTTGCCTGTAAAATATTCATTAAAGTAGTTTGCAATGTCATGTGGTTTAGTAATTAATATACCCTCTGATTCAACAAAAGAGGCAGACATGTTTGAATTCCTACCCATAATAGTGTTCGACGTTCTCCACAACTTTTTCCCATCACCCTTTACTTCATCAATGTTTTGCTGATAGAATCCCTTCTTCTGTCCTTTGTTTAGCTTGGTCACAAGATTTATTAATTTACAATATCTTTGCTTATCAAACAGATTGCCAGGTTTATCTGCTACTTTTTTGGCATCATAACGGTGAATCATTACATTTCTCAGCTCATCATCAATCCATGGGGCACCATTTGACCTCACAGTGCATTTTCTTAAAGGGGGCGTGCTTATCAGCTATACTCATGTATAATCTCATAAACAAATTTAGTTGCATTTCAGGATCATCCTTAAGGTACACTTCTAACCATTGCACATTATTAATCTCATCCACAAATGAGTTCTGATTGAACCCTCTGTAGGACCTGTGGTAGATTACCTTATGGCCAGCCTTTGGTATTGTAGTTTTCCTAGTGAGTTCAACCAAGTTATGATCACTGTAACCTAGTGAGTACAACCAAGTTATGATCACTGTAACCTAGTGAGTACAACCAAGTTATGATCACTGTAACCTAGTGAAGTAACAACCAGTTAAGATCACTGTAACCTATGAGCTCAAAACAAGTTATGATCACTGTAACCTAGTGAGTAACAACCAAGTTATGATCACTGTAACCTAGTGAGTACAACCAAGTTATGATCACTGTAACTAGTGAGTACAACAAGTTTATGATCACTTACAACCTAGTGCTGCACTGATACAGCTTTAAGAACAACGTTCAGCATGTTAGTAAAAACGTGATCGATACAAGTTGATGATGTGAACAGACCTATTAGTGAACGTTCTGGTTGGTGATGTCATATCCAGACCTATCAGTGAACGTTCTGGTTGGGATGTACGGACCTATCAGTGAGCGTTCTGGTTGGTGATGTCATACCGGACCTATCAAGTGAGCGTTCTGGTTGATCGATGTAATACGGGACTTTAGTGAACGTTCTGTTGATATGTAATACGGACGTATCAGTGAACGTTCTGTTGGTGATGTTCATACCGGACCTACTAGTGACGTTCTGGTTGGGATGTATACCGGACCTATCAGTGAACGTTCTGGTTGATGATGTAATACCGACCTATCAGTGAACGTTCTGGTTGATGATGTCATACCGGACCTATTAGTGAACGTTCTGGTTGGTGATGTCATACGGACTATCAGTGACGTTCTGGTTGATGATGTAATACCGGACCTATCAGTGAACGTTCTGGTTGATGATGTCATACGGACCTATCAGTGAACGTTCTGGTTGGTGATGTCATACCGGACTATCAGTGAACGTTCTGGTTGATGATGTAATACGGACCTATCAGTGAACGTTCTGGTTGATGATGTAATACCGGACCTATCAGTGAACGTTCTGGTTGATGATGTCATACCGGACATATTAGTGAACGTTCTGGTTGATGATGTAATACCGGAATATTAGTGAACGTTTCTGGTTGGTGATGTGATACCGGACATCAGTGAACGTTCTGGTTGGTGATGTCATACCAGACCTATTAGTGAACGTTCTGGTTGTGATGTCATACCGGACCTATTAGTGAACGTTCTGGTTGGTGATGTGATACCGACTATAAGTGAACGTTTCTGGTTGGTGATGTCATACCGGACTATTAGTGAACGTTCTGGTTGGTGATGTCATACCGGACCTATCAGTGAACGTTCTGGTTGGTGATGTCATACGGACCTATCAGTGAACGTTCCGGTTGGTGATGTCATACCGGACCTATAGTGAACGTTCCGGTTGTGATGTCATACGGACCTATCAGTGAACGTTCCGGTTGGTGATGTCATACCGACTATCAGTGAACGTTCTGTTGGTGATGTCATACCGGACCTATCAGTGAACGTTTGGTTGATGATGTAATACGGACCTATTAGTGAACGTTCTGGTTGATGATGTAATACGGACCTATTAGTGGACGTTCTGGTTGATGATGTCATACCGGACCATCAGTGACGTTCTGGTTGGTGAGTCAATACCGACCTATCAGTGAACGTTCTGGTTGATGATGTATATACCGGACCTATCAGTGAACGTTCTGGTTGGTGATGACATACCGGACCTATCAGTGAACGTTCTGGTTGGTGATGTCATACGGACCCTATCGTGAACGTTCTGGTTGGTGATGTATACCAGACCTATCAGTGAACGTTCTGGTTGATGATGTAATACCAGACCTATCAGTGAACGTTCTGGTTGGTGATGTCATACCGGACCTATCAGTGAACGTTCTGGTTGGTATGTCATACCGACCTATCAGTGAACGTTTGTTGATTGATGTAATACCAGACCTATTAGTGAACGTTCTGGTTGGTGATGTAATACCAGACCTATAGTGAGCGTTCTGGTTGGTGATGTCATACCGGACCTATCAGTGAACGTTTCTGGTTGATGATGTATACCGGACCTATCAGTGAACGTTCTGGTTGGTGATGTAATACCGGACCTATCAGTGAACGTTCTGGTTGGTGATGTAATACCAGACCTATTAGTGAACGTTCTGGTTGGTGTATGTCATACCAGACCTATCAGTGAACGTTCTGGTTGGTGATGTCATACGGACCTATCAGTGAACGTTCTGGTTGATGATGTAATACCGGACCTATCAGTGAACGTTCTGGTTGGTGATGTCTATCGGACCTATCAGTGAACGTTCTGGTTGGTGATGTCATACCGGACCTTATCAGTGAACGTTCTGGTTGATGATGTATACCGGACCTATTAGTGAACGTTCTGGTTGGTGATGTCATACGGACCTATCAGTGAACGTTCTGGTTGATGATGTAATACCAGACCTATTAGTGACGTTCTGGTTGGTGATGTAATACCAGACCTATTGGAACGTTCTGGTTGGTGATGTCATACCGGACCTATCAGTGAACGTTCTGGTTGATATGTCATACCGGACCTATCAGTGAACGTTCTGGTTGGTGATGTAATACCGGACCTATCAGTGAACGTTCTGGTTGGTGATGTAATCCCGGACCTATTAGTGGAACGTTCTGGTTGATGATGTAATACCGACCTATCAGTGACGTTCTGGTTGAGATGTAATACCGGACCTATCAGTGAACGTTCTTGGTTGTGATGTCATACCGGACCTATCAAGTGAACGTTCTGGTTGGTGATGTCATACCGGACCTATAGTGAACGTTCTGGTTGTGATGTCAACCGGACCTTCAGTGAACGTTCTGGTTGATGATGTAATACCGGACCTATCATGAACGTTCTGGTTGGTGAGTAATACCGGACCTATCAGTGAACGTTCTGGTTGATGATTGTCATACCGGACCTATCAGTGAGCGTTCTGGTTGGTGATGTAATACCGGACCTATCAGTGAACGTTCGGTTGGTGATGTCATACCGGACCTATCATGAACTTCTGGTTGGTGATTGTACATACCCAGGACCTATCAGTGAACGTTCTGGTTGGTGATGTCATAACCGACCTATCATGAACGTTCTGGTTGTGATGTCATACCGGACCTATCAGTGAAACGTTCTTGTTGATGATGTCATAACCGGACCTATTAGTGAACTTCTGGTTGGTGATGTACATACCGGACCTATCAGTGAACGTACTGGTTGGTGATGTCATACCGGACCTATTCAGTGAACGTTCTGGTTGTGATGTCATACCGGACCTATCAGTGAACTTTGGTGTGATTCATACCGACCTATCAGTGAACGTTCTGGTTGATGATGTCATACCGGACCTATAGTGAACGTTCTGGTTGGTGATGTCAATACCGGACCTACAGTGAACGTTCTGTTGGTG
The DNA here is from genome assembly GCF_002910315.2 of Salvelinus sp. IW2-2015. Lineage (NCBI taxonomy): Eukaryota > Metazoa > Chordata > Actinopteri > Salmoniformes > Salmonidae > Salvelinus > Salvelinus sp. IW2-2015. The sequence continues at coordinate 24,932 of NW_019944277.1, read as the reverse complement.
ATGTCTACCGGACCTATCAGTGAGCGTTCTGGTTGGTGATGTCATACCGGACCTATCAGTGAACGTTCTGGTTGATGATGTCATACCGGACTATCAGTGAACGTTCTGGTTGGTGATGTCATACCAGACCTATCAGTGAACGTTCTGGTTGGTGATGTCATACCACCTATCAGTGAGCGTTCTGGTTGATGATGTAATACCGGACCTATAGTGGACGTTCTGGTTGGTGATGTAATACCAGGACCTATCAGTGAGCGTTCTGGTTGATGATGTAATACCGGACCTATCAGTGACGTTCTGGTTGGTGATGTCATACCGGACCTATCAGTGAACGTTCTGGTTGTGATGTCATATCGGACCTATCAAGTGAGGTTCTGGTTGATGATGTAATACCGGACCTATCAGTGGACGTTCTGGTTGGTGAATGTCATAACCGGACCTATCAGGAACGTTCTGGTTGTGATGTCAAATACCGGACCTATCAGTGAACGTTCTGGTTGGTGATGTCATAACGGACTAATCAGTGAACGTCTGGTTGGTGATGTCATACCGGACCTATCAGTGAACGTTCTTGTTGTGATGTCATACCGACCTATCAGTGAACGTTCTGGTTGTGATGTCAATAACCGGACCTATCAGTGAACGTTCTGGTTGGTGATGTCATACCGGACCTATCAGTGAACGTTCTGGTTGTGATGTCATACCGGACCTATCAGTGAACGTTCTGGTTGGTGATTGTCATACCGGACCTATCAGTGAACGTATTCGGGTTGGTGATGTCATAACCGGACCTTATCAGTGAACGTTCTGGTTGGTGATGTCATACCGGACCTATCAGTGAACGTTCTGGTTGTGAGTCTACGGACTATAGTGACGTCTGGTTGGGATGTCATAACTTGGGTCAGGTTACATACATTGGCAGCATAAGTATGTTCTTTCTCATTGCACAGTTTGGTTTAAAAAAAATCAATATTTATATCTCTCCCCTAAATATATTTCCCTATTTTCATCAGATACCTTATCCAACACATAAGGAGATTACATCAAGATATTTCAATCAGCACTAGTGGCCTGTAGCAGCAACCAACTACTATAGGTTTCAGATGAGGTAAATGACACCTGTACCCCATAGCGCTCTAATCCATTCAACATCAAGTCCTGACGTTGTTTTTTGCTGGAATATGAATCTGGATGTAACTGCACTCCACCCTCATAATCTATTCTGTCCTCTCTGACAAAATTGTCTCCATGTAAGAGATCTCAAGCATCCTCAAAAGAAGAGTCCAAGTGACTCTCTTATGCCAATACATGAATATTGTTTACTGCACTAAGCACATTTTTCATATATTTTGTTTCTTAAACACTGCATATATTTTAAGCGAGTAATGAGCAGACCTTTCTTTGGTATATTACAGTTGTACATGTCCAAACATGAACCTGTAGTTGGAGTCTGAGAGAGAGATTCTCAGTGAGTGAGTGAGTGAGTGAGTGAGTAGTGACGTGACTGAGTGACTGAGTGAGTGAGTGAGTGAGGAGTGAGTGAGTGAGTGATGAGTGAGTGAGTGAGTAGTGAGTGAGTGATGAGTGAGTGGATGAGTGAGTGAGTGAGTGAGTGAGTGAGTGAGTGAGTGAGTGGAGTGTGTGGTGTGTGTGTGGCTGGAATACTTATGTCTGTCGCTGCTCCTAAATCCTTGGGAGGTAGAGTGAACAATCAGTTTGTCATACCTCAGATATGCTGTCACCTCGTTCCTACTTGCAGCCTTCATAGCTGGTATTAGTTCCTTCTTCTTGACTGCATCTGAGAAATCCTCAATTGATGAAGATTAATACCTTTCTGGCGCAGGTGTTCTGCTAGCAACCCACCTTGACAACATCCGGTGAATTGCAGAACGCAAATTCAAAATACAGAAATAGTCATGATAAACATTCATAAAAATACAAGCGTTATACATCGCTTAAAGATTAACCCTCTTTTTAAATCAGCCGTTGTCAGATTTCAAACAAGGCTTTACGGCGAAAGCATACCATGCGATATCTGAGATCAGCGCCCCGTTTACAAAAGCATACAAACATTTTACAACAAGTAAAGGAATTACAAAAGTCAGAAATGCGATACAATAATACTTACCTTTGAAGATTTCATATGGTTGCGTCAGAGTCCCAGCTACACAATAATGTTAGTTTGTTCGATGAAGTCCCTCTTTGATATCCCAAAACATCGTTTTGTTGGCACATTTTGTTCAGTAATACACTGGCTCAAAGGCGGTCAAACATGCAGATGAATACATCTAATGTACCGGGTAAATTTGTCCAGGGGTCCACTAGTGTGAGAAGGGGTCACTAAGTGGTGAGAATGGAACCAGCCAATTGTAGGAAATTCCTAGTTCAAGATAAGCTTGCAGTCCTTGAAAAAGCCAAACACTTAAAACTTATTATGGCTTGGGGGCAGTATTTCGACGTCTGGATCGAAAAGCATGCCAAAGTAAACTGCCTGTTACTCAGCCCAGAAGCTAGGATATGCATAAAAAAACACTAACTATGTAGTTTATTGTTAAAGTAAAACAAACCGAGTCTCTAGTCTTGATGCAGAGTTTCCTCTAGGATTTTGCCTAGAGGAAACCCTGCATATATATAGTATGTGTGTGACTGAGGTTTTTTAAGTATGAATTACGGTAATTAGTTCGTTAAGGATTAATAGGCTCTTTATGATGAGTCCTCGGGACCTGAACAACCTCTCGTCTCCTTGTGTATGTTCTCCTCTTAGGAGTGGAATGACTACAAGCTACGCTGGGCRCCTTCTGACTATGACAACGTCACATCCATCAGAGTCCCGTCAGAACTCATCTGGGTCCCAGACATCGTCCTCTACAACAAGTGAGTGACAGCAAAACTTTGTTTGTCCGAAATTGTTGTCATTAACGTAAATGCAAAGTAGAGTTCAGGTGACTCCACTTCTAGGCCTATTTCAATGGTTAAATGTCGCCATCTACTGGATTCCTGAATCATAAGCTGAACATCAGAAATGGTTTACATTTGAGACATTTAGCAGATGCCCTTATTCAGAGCGAATTACAGGCACAATTAGGGTTAAGTGCCTTGCTCAAGGGCACATCAACAGATTTTTCAAYTAGTTGGCTCATGGAGTCAAATCAACGAACCTTTCAGTTACTGGCCCAATGCTCTAAACCACTAGGCTACCGTTTCTCAAAAGTAATTTCCCGCTACAATGAACTGACAACTGTGATCCCATCTACATGTTATAGAGCATGCCACCACTGAGGATTTCATAGATGACATGAGTCAATGTACCGGTTTCTGTTAGAGTGTTAATGATTAAACAGCAGCTGTAGGCCTAATCTTGATACAGTTCTGATCTTAAACAGCCATCCCATCCCCAGTAATATACTGCCATGTTATCCTGATCC
>NW_019944277.1:11226-16842 GCF_002910315.2 Salvelinus sp. IW2-2015 | reverse complement strand
TAAGGCATCCCAGTAATAATACTGCCATGTTATCCTGATCCTAGCCATCCAGTAATATACTGCCATGTTATCTCTATCCTAGCCATCCCAGTAATAACTGCCATGTTATCCTCTGATCCTAGCCATCCCCAGTAATATACTCCATGCTTATCCTGATCCAGCCATCTCCCAGTATATTAGCCATGTTATCCTGATCCTAGCCATCCCCAGTAATATACCTGCCATGTTATCCTGAATCCTAGTAATATACTGCCATGTTATCCTGATACAGCCATCCCAGTAATATACTGGTTATCCTGATCTAGCCTCCTAGCCCCCAGTAATATACTGCCATGTTATCCTGATCCTAGCCATCCCCAGTGATATACACGCCATGTTATCCTGATCCTAGCCATCCCAGTAATATAACTGCCATGTTATCCTGATCTATCCTAGCCCTCCCAGTAATATACTGCCATGTTATCCTGATCCTAGCCCTCCTAATAGTTTTCTTCTCATCTAAATTTATTCAACTTTCACGGCTGAATGTATCAGATTAAACTCCTAGTATTTAATGATTGGGTTTCACCTCATCAAGCTCTTCTGTATGATCACTATCAGTTAGTGAAATTAAAAAGGTGTGTGCGTGTGAGAGATTTGAGGAAGATGTAATGATAGACTCATCATTATATCTCTAGCTACAGCTATTAGCAGTGCCTATTAAAGCCATGATCAGGGATGTGTAGCTCTTCAGAGGTGGAGCTAAATTACAGACTGCAAGAGAGGAGATAAGTTCTGGAGATTGTTCCTGGAAGATCATAACTCTCTACCAAAACAATGGCTCTGAGTMATGTGTGTTTTTGTGTGTAAATAAAACAAGTTGTGAAGCGCTGATAAGGTTCCTGTCATATTGAAATGTCAAATCCCAGCTAGCACATAACGTTCTGAGAACCATCTGKTTCTWAGAGATTGGTGRGAGTGTGGTTGTCCTATGGTTATTTTGTATACRACCTTCCGACAATGTTCTGGGAATGGTGCAGGAAASTTGCTTGGCTTTGGAACATTCTCAGCACATTTATTAAGGAACTTAACAAAAATAACGTTATTTTCTAGATATTTCATTACCTTAAGWACGTTAAGAAACAACGTACTTCTGTGGTAACATTATTACTTCAGCATAACGTTTCCTAATGGTTCTATTTAAAGTCACGTTCTCAAATTGTTCTGAGAACGTTAAGAAAACGTCAGTAATGTTCAGAGAACGTTCTAAGAATGTTATTTAAAAACATACATTCTGTTCTCAGCGTCAACAAAACTCTATCCTCTATCTTGTTATGTGTGTTCAGGTGTGTTGGCCACGCCCGTTACTTGGCCACACCTGGTCTTAATGAGTGCTTGTTTCCTTTGAAATGGGGTCTGTGTGAATAGACTAAAAGTAACAGCTTCGTATGAGTTTAAAATAAACATGGCATGCTAGCTTCATCCTGGTGGTGCAGTGGACTAATTCCATGCATAGAGAACAGAAGATCATAGGTTTAAATCTCACTGTGGTGCCACAAATTAAAAAGTTGCACATGATTAATGCCAAAGTAACCTTCACATAACCGATAATTTCCGTTCTTCAGAACGTTATGAAAACTCTCAGGAAAGCCTTTCAGGGAACCAGAGTAAAACGTTCTCGAACACCCCCTACCAACCTAAAAATGTACATTCCCTGAACAGGCAAATTTCACTTATTTTCAAAACATTAAAAAGACTCAGGTTTTAATCGAGTCAGAAAATGTATGGTCATTCCAGAACCAATGGGAAACCAAAAACGTATGTTCACCTAACTTCCAAACAACCAAATATTGCTAGCTGGGAAGTGGCCTGAAATATTTAGAGGGAGCTAAATTTACTATTTACCAGATTGACAGAGTTATGTATTGGGCTACCCTGATCGTTTCATGAATAATCTTAAAAACTATTTTTTATCATGGTTTGATTATTAATGTAACGTCTCACAATAATTCACAATGTTTAACACTGTGCAACCATAATACTTTGACCAACAGGTTGGTCAAGCAAGTATTGTAATTGGTTGAGAAGCGTGCAATAATCATATATATAATCTGTCTGTAAACAAATGTTGGAAAATTACTTGTGTCATGCACAAAGTAGATGTCCTAACCGACTTGCCAAAATAAGTTTTGTTAACAAGAAATGTGTGGAGTGGTGAAAAACGAGTTTCAATGACTCCAACCTAAGTGTATGTAAACTTCAGCTGTATGTTTACAACGGGTTGGCCTATGATGCAAAATTGGCTACTTGTTTTGTTACTTTAGAAACCACTGTCTCATCAGCCAGGCAACTGATTAACTTGATCTCACTGGAAAAATCGTCGTGTAAAAAACAAATTTCATCATAACACTGACTATTTACTTTATCACCACTACGACGCTATGCAAGCTCTTTCCTCTTTCTAGTTACTGTTAGCGACACTACACAGGTAACACAATCACTTCAAACGGAACCCGGAGAGACAGGAAACCACGCTGCATTTCCTTTGAGCTGTTATTCTATTGCCACGTCTTTGTATATATCCAGAAACATTATGCTGATGCATGGTTTCGCCAGTGTGTCGTCCTGACATGTTAATATAGTCCGGTGGAGAGCGCTWTTCAAACTTGAAACAATGCTGCAAAGGTCGGAGGCAGACGGCAACTTTTGTACCTCGTTGTTGCAAACACCTAATGCTAACTAGGCAAGTCATTTAAGAACAAATTATTATTTTCAATGACAGCCTAGGAACAGTGGGTTAACTGCCTTGTTCAGGGGCAGAACGACAGATTTTTACCTTGTCAGCTCGGAGATTCGATCTTGCAACCTTTCGGTTACTAGTCCAACTCTCTAACCACTAGGCTCCCTGCCGCCCAATAATTACATTTTCTGTATATTTGGTCCGGCAGTAGGCTACAAGTATAGCCTGTAGTGTATTTCTGCTTGGTGAGCAAGATGATCGAGGCACTAAATTCAGCACCACGGACAGCGCTATCACTGTCAGCAGAAGCACTAGCTGTGCCTGCCCATAGCAACCTGCCAGAACAAACGGTGCCAATCGAACTAACGACCTGAGGGTTTGGCTGGTAACGATGCCAAGTATCTACGGTACTCGCGACAACAGCATCACAGCCGTGCACATTTTTTTTAAATTTGTTTAACACGCCCTCTCGTGCAAAAACCTCTATTCTGCTCTCCTCTTCACCTTCCAGTGCGGACGGTGAGTTCGCCGTGACCCACATGACCAAGGCCCATCTGTTCCACAATGGGAAGGTACGCTGGGTTCCCCCTGCCATCTATAAATCCTCCTGTTCTATAGACGTTACCTTCTTCCCTTTCGACCAGCAGAATTGTAAGATGAAGTTTGGCTCTTGGACCTACGACAAGGCTAAAATAGACCTGGAACGCTTCGAGGTATGGGGTTGTATCAATCAAATMAAATCAAGCAATGTTGTAAATGTGTTGTACAAGATGTGATCGACGTGGATAACGTGTGTATGCACAGTGTTTATTTGTTAAACAGATCTTGAACCAGGCTACTGGTATATGTTCTTGCTAACTCCATTGCTGTCTGGGAGCTAGCTTTCCATCCAATTGGCCACAGATTTTCAGGTTAATATTCTAGAATCCGCATAAAGAAAATATGACAATTTTCCCCACCAGTGGTGTTTCCACCAMACAGACTTGTCGATTAAAATCAGTGCGTGATGATGTAGTGCACAYAAAATGTACTTTTTCCAKTTAASTTTTCCAAGTACCAAATAAACATTTAAAGTTCAATGTGTTTCCATCGCATTTTATAAGGGGTCAATTTTGTCACAAAAAAACTGTTGCGTTAAGTAGCAAATGTGCCTACTCTGGTCTCTGCTCTAGCCAACAGCTCGCAGAYACAGTGCGGGTAGGCTGGTATACATGATGACGTTATTATGGATAAGCGCATAAGAACATTTTAATTTGACGAATGGCAGTCAAGCATCGATCATCATGTAACCACAATAACACATTCAATACTTATTGGAAAGGAGCATCAAAGATCACCGTGCACTTTCACCACCCAGTGAAGTTCATCATCATTATTATTATTATTATCATTATTTCATCTGTAGCCTAATAAACTGCATTCTTTCTCGAGTCAATAGTGGCAGAACCATACCATTTATAAATCACACACACCATATCATCGCGTGACTCCCAAGTTTCCTTCGATAAGATGGTTATTATATCAATATTTGCGCGTAAAGGCTTTTTCCACCGCCATTTCTCACATAATACAGTTTACCGACACAAAGGAAAGGCTTTTATGTGCAAATATATTGATATAATAACCATCATATCAAAGGAAACTTACAGTCACGAGATGACACGTGTGGTCCTCCCACTACGACTCGTCGGGAAAGTATACCGTTTATTGGGCTACAAATGAAATAAGTTACGGTCAATTTGACAAGGTGGTGAAAGTGCACAGTGATGAGCTTGATGATCCTTTCCAATACAAATCGAGGGTCTTATTCTGGTGACATCATCATCATCGATGCTTGGCTGAGGGGCAGCAGGGATGTTCTCTTGACAAGTGCATGAATTCTGACAATTTTCTTGTCCTGCTACGCATTCAAAATGTAACGAATACTGGGCATAAAGGAAAATGTATTGAGTAAAAAGTACATAACATTTTCTTTAGTTGTCAAAAATATAAATAGTAAACTACAAATACCCCCCAAAAAACAACTTAAGTAGTACTTTAAAGTATTTTTACCAAAGTACTTTACACCACTGGCTTCACCCGCACTCTATCTGCTCTCTAACCGCGAAATGTATTTTTTTTTATGTGCAATACGTCATCACGCACAGCCTTTTATCCGCAGCAAGTCAAACAGATCTGGTGGGAAAAAGCGTACTTTTGCATGAAAAATCTGTCGCCAATTGACTGGAAACGTGGCTAGTGTCAAGCCACACAGAGAGCAGAATCACACGGGCACCAGACAAGTGTGACAAAGGAACACTTAAGAGCATCTCCATCCCCTTAGAACACGATGGACCCGAACCACTATATTTAAATACACTATGATATAAGCTTATAGATGACTTGTGAAGCATCTATGTAGTTCTCGTGACGCCATGTGAGGTCTTTATAGAGTGGGGCGGTTGATCTCCTATTTGGGGTACTTGGAAAACTAACTGAAAAGTACATTTTGTGCACTACATCATCACGCAACTGATTTAATCGACAAGTCTGTGTGGTGAAACACCACTGGTGGGGAAATTGTCATATTTTCTTTATGCGGATTCTAGCATATTAACCTGAAAATCTGTGGCCAATTGGATGAAAGCTAGCTCCCAGACAGCAAGGGAGTTAGCAAGAACATATACCAGTAGCCTGCACACTGCACAACAAACACACTGTGCATACACACGTTTCCACGTCGATCACATCTTGTACAACACATTTACAACATTGCTTGATTTTATTTGATTGATACAACCCCATACCTCGAAGCGTTCCAGGTCTATTTTAGCCTTGTCGTAGGTCCAAGAGCCAAACTTCTATCTTACAATTCTGCTGGTCGAAAGGGAAGAAGGTAACGTCTATAGAACAGGAGG
>NW_019944277.1:0-11201 GCF_002910315.2 Salvelinus sp. IW2-2015 | reverse complement strand
CATGGTGCCATTTGTCCTGGTCAGGACAGTATAGAGGGAACATGGTGCCATTTGGTCCTGGTCAGGGCAGTATAGAGGGAACATGGTGCCATTTGTCCTGGTCAGGGCAGTATAGAGGGAACATGGTGCCATTTGTCACTGGTCAGGGCAGTATGAGGGAACATGTGCCATTTGTCCTGGTCAGGGCAGTATAGAGGGAAACATGGTGCCATTTGTCCTGGTCAGCGGGGCAGTATAGAGGGAACATGGGCCATTTGTCCTGGTCAGGGCAGTATAGGGGAACAATGGTGCATTGTCCTGGTCAGAGCAGTAACAGAGGGAACATGGTGTCATTATGTCCTGTCAGGGAAGTATAGAGGGAACATGGTGCCATTTGTCCTGTCAGGGCAGTATAGAGGAACATGGTGCCATTTGTCCTGGTCAGGGCAGTATAGAGGGAACATGGTGCCATTTGTCCTGGTCAGGGCAGTATAGAGGGAACATGGTGCCATTTTGTCCTGGTCAGGGCAGTATAGAGGGAACATGGTGCCATTTGTCCTGGTCAGGGCAGTATAGAGGAAACATGGTGCATTTGTCTGGTCAGGGCAGTATATAGGGAACATGGTGCCATTTGTCCTGGTCAGGGCAGTAAAGAGGAACATGGTGCCATTTGTCTGGTAGGCGTATAGAAACATGGTGCCATTTGTCCTGTCAGGGCATATAGAGGAAAACATGGTGCCATTTGTCCTGGTCAGGGCAGTATTAGAGGGAACATGGTGCCATTTGTCCTGGTCAGGGCAGTATAGAGGGAACATGGTGCCATTTGTCCTGGTCAGGGCAGTATAGAGGGAACATGGTGCCATTTGTCCTGGTCAGGCAGTATAGAGGGTAACATGGTGCCATTTGTCCTGGTCAGGGCATGTATAGAGGGAACATGGTGCCATTTGTCCTGGTCAGGGCAGTATAGAGGGAACATGGTGCTATTTTGGATGCACACAGACTCTAGGGACTTATTTCCATGTGGTCCTCATCATATCAGCATCTAACCTGCTGGTCTGGCGGTGATGGTCCGTCCCTGGTGCCGTGCCACCTGCTGCCCCCTGCTGGAGCATCAACAACCTGCGTCTCCGTCCGTCCGGCGCAGGCCGCCTCATGAACAGCCACCTGGGGATCAGGTCCAGGAAGACAGAGTGACCCAGCGAGGCATCTTATGGGTCCCCGGAGAGCGGTGGTGGACGTTGAGGACAAACACCGGTGATGACGATGGAGAGAGTGACGAAGATCATGGTGAAGAGGAGGTACTCTCCGATCAGAGGATGACCAGGGAGGTGGAAGGGATGATCTCTGTGATGAGGAGCAGGAAGACGGTGAGGGAGAGGAGACGGAGATACACAGAGTGATCTTCTCTCCACAGTCTGAAACAACGAGGAGAAAGAGGAGAAGAAGAAACAAACAGACTTTATTTATTATCTTGCAAGAAAATGGAAAATGTGTTTTTTTTGCTCCCAATCCAACCCCCCCAAACACACACCACACACACACACACACACACACACACACACACACACACACACACACACACACACACACACACACACACACACACACACACACACACACACACACACACACACACACACACACACATCAGCAACACTGTCCTTCAGCTTAGACCACTTCTGTTTTTCTAATGTTGGGCAGAGAGAAATGTTCATAAGTAGTATTTCAGTTTAACCACAAATGATCTATTTACAGTAAAAGATTAGGCTTTTCACATATTTAGTAGAAAAAAACATTTTTGTTAGTTTGTTAACAAGACATTTGTGAGTGTTGGAAAAACGAGTTTTAATGACTCCAACCTAAGTGCATGTTAACTGACTGTGACATCACTCTGACTGTGACATCACTTTGACTGTGACATCAACTCTGACTGTGACATCACTCTGACTGTGACTCTCCCAGAGGAAGGACAACAACAGGAAGTGGAGTTGGGCAGGCGAGAACCAGGAGAAAGTGAAGACCTTCCTGGACTTCACCTCCACATTCTCAGGTAGACACTATCACATAGATATCGATACCATTTCATCAAGTAGTTATAAATCAGCCTTTTTTGACTGCATGTTGGTTGTCTGTATTCCAGAGAAGGGTGGTGAGGGGAGGACAGGCTCATAATAATGACTGGAATGGAAGGTATCAACATGGAAACCACATGTTTAATGGTTTGATACCATTCCGTTCATTCCGTTCCAGCCATTACTGTGAGCCCGTCTTCTAATTTTAAGGGCCACCAGCCACCACTGATATTCCCCCATGTTCTAACGTGGCCAGCAGGCCCAAGGCCTGCTCCTCTGTGATGCCAAATCACACTTCTCCAGGTGCACTTGGTAAGATGTTATTTAGTCTGAACAACCAAAGTCTTTAATTTATGCACAACTAGAAATGATTAAGTTCAGAGGGGAAGTTTTTCTCATCTCATGAACATTATACAGGGGTAAAAGACTGTTGGTAATTAGCATCCTCTATACAAACCTTGCTTTACATCTTCAGCTTCAGACCTTCCCTACTTCTCACTTAAACATAGTTTCTGTGTATTAAGACATCAAGGTGTGTGTTTGATCACTGTCTGTCCTATTGTCCAGGTACCAGAAACAGTGTCCAGTTGTCCATCGACACAGTTGTCTTTTGTGGCACAGACCATCATGGTTGCCATAAGGTACTATTTACAAAACCAGGAAGAACCGCCCACCAGCAGTGAGAATCACAGGGATTGGTTCTTTTTTAGTTCCATTTAGCCCTAGCTTCCACACCTTCAATGTTCACAGATCAAAAGACTTGATAGATCTATTTCTAATATTGACGAGGGCACCAATCCATCCATAGGCCAATTGGAGCAAACCATAAATTACATTCACATATTCTGTCCTTCAGATCTGTCACTGAAATGGAATCAGGTCATAATAGTCCTTTGACATAAATCATCTTGTCCATATTAAACCCTGTTTCAACAATTTCATCTTTAAGGTTTTCTATAGAATGGTCTGTCATGTTGTCTGATGTGTTTTCTGCTGTTTGTTTTCTGGATAGACTTAAAGAAAGCCTCTGGTATTGAGATACAGTTCCTGGAGGAATGACCCTTGTCTCCCATTCCTCTCCCAGTGCATGACTAGACTCTATCTAAACTGTCTGTAGCTTTACTGATTGAGTAAAATAGTATGTAAATTTTTTTCAGTTGATGTTCATCTATGATAGAGCATAGTGCTTTTGGAACTTGGATTTGTATTTGCTTTTGAAAATACTGTTTTTTCTGTTGCATGGATGCAGAAATATATTACGTCATGTTTGGTTGACAAAAGATATGTTTGCGTTTTAATTTCGCCCGTTGTGAATCGTCAACTTTGAGAAATTATTTGTTTTGTAATTTCATTAACATTTTATTGAATTTTTGTAACTTTTACTAACATAAAAAAAATATATTATATTACAATATGTATGTGAAATCTGGACTATTTTCAGTTGTATCAACCTGTGATGTTCCAAAACCTCCACTAGATGGGGACGTTAGCTACAAAATTGAAACAGTATTACTTCCGTCTCTCTTGCCCAAACCTGGGCTCGAACCAGGGACCCTCTGAACACATCGAACAGTCACCAACAACGCATCATTAGTTATTGCTCCAAAAAAGCAGTGGCTCTTGCAGAGCAAGGAAAACAACAATTACTTCACGTTCTGAGTGAGTGATGGCACCAATTTAAACGCTACAGCTTCACTCTAACTAGCCAGCCGTTTTACACGGTAACATTCCGAACATTCTCTGTTATATCTACTTACCTGAGGGGAGGAGGCAGGTACTAGGAGACTAGGACCTACTGAGGGGGGACTAGAGACCTACCTGAGGGAGACTAGACCTACCTGAGGGGAGACTAGGAGCCTACCTGAGGGGAGACTAGGACCTACCTGATGGGAGACTAGACCTACCTGATGGGAGATGGGAGACTAGGACCTACCTGAGGGGAGACTAGGACCACCTGAGGGAGATGGGAGAATAGGACCTACCTGAGAGGAGACTAGGACCTACCTGAGGGGAGACTAGGACCTACCTGATGGGAGACTAGGACCTACCTGATGGGAGACTAGGACACCTGATGGAGACTAGGACCTACCTGATGGGAGACTAGGACCTACCTGAGGGGAGGACTAGGACCTACCTGAGGGGAGACTAGGACCTACCTGAGGGGAGACTAGGACCTACCTGAGGGGAGACTAGGACCTACCTGAGGGGAGACTAGGACTACCTGAGGGGAGACTAGGACCTACCTGAGGGGAGACTAGGACCTACCTGAGAGACTAGACCCTAGGGGAGACTAGGACCTACCTGAGGGGAGACTAGGACCTACCTGAGGGGGACTAGGACCTACCTGAGGGAGACTAGGACCTACCTGAGGGAGACTAGGACCTACACTGAGGGAGACTAGGACCTACCTGAGGGGAGACTAGGACCTACCTGAGGGGAGACTAGGACCTACCTGAGGGGAGACTAAGGACCTACCTAGGGGGATGACTAGGACCTACCTGAGGGAGACTAGGACCTACCTGAGGGGAGACTAGGACCTACTGAGGGGAGACTAGGACCTACCTGAGGGAGACTAGGACCTACCTGAGGGAGACTAGGACCTACCTGAGGGAGACTAGGAACTACCTGAGGGAGACTAGACCTACCTGAGGAAGACTAGGACCTACCTGAGGGAAGACTAGGACCTACCTGAGGGAAGACTAGGACCTACCTGAGGAAGACTAGGACCTACCTGAGGAACTAGGACCTACCTGAGGGAAGACTAGGACCTACCTAGGGAAGACTAAGACCTACCTGAGAGGAGACTAGGACCTACCTGATGGGAGATAGAAGACTAGGATCTACCTGAGGGGAGACTAGGACCTACCTGAGAGGAGACTAGGCCACTGAGGGGAGATAGAAGACTAGGACCTACCTGAGGGAGAGTAGAAGACTAGGTCCTACCTGAGGGGAGATAGAAGACTAGACCTACCTGAGGGAAGACTAGGACCTACTGAGGGGAGACTAGGACCTACCTGAGAGGAGACTAGACCTACTGAGGGGAGATAGAAGACTAGGACCTACCTGAGGGGAGACTAGGACCTACCTGAGAGGAGACTAGGACCTACCTGAGGGGAGATAGAAGACAGGACCTACCTGAGGGGAATAGAAGACCAGGACTGTCAGACAGGAGATGAGCAGACAGGGGATGATCAGGTTGATGGTGTAGAAGAGAGGCAGCCGTCTGATGATGAAGAAGTAGGTGATATCAGGGTAGATCTCATGACAGCAGTCGTACTTCTTGGTGTTGTATGTTCCCACTGCGTCGATGATGCCCACTCTCCACTCTCCCAGTAGTTGTTCAGGTCCACAGTGTTCTAGGGATGGAGATCAACCGTCCCCACTCTATAAAGGCTTCATATGGCATACATAAACGCTTCATAAGCACTGTGTAGATATAGTTAATCATATAGTGTTTTTAAATATAGTGGTTTGGGTCTATCGTGTTCATAGGGGATGGAGATCAACCGCCCCACTCTATAAAGACCTCACAGGCGTCACGAGAACTACATAGATGCTTCACAAGTCATCTATAAGCTTATATCATAGTGTTTTTAAATATAGTGGTTCGGGTCCATCGTGTTCTAAGGGATCAAGTACCAAATAAACATTTAAAGTTCAATGTGTTTCCATCGCATTTTATAAGGGGTCAATTTTGTCACAAAAAAACTGTTGCGTTAAGTAGCAAATGTGCCTACTCTGGTCTCTGCTCTAGCCAACAGCTCGCAGATACAGTGCGGGTAGGCTGGTATACATGATGACGTCATTATGGATAAGCGCATAAGAACATTTTAATTTGTCGAATGGCAGTCAAGCAATCGATCATCATGTAACCACAATAACACATTCAATACTTATTGGAAAGGAGCATCAAAGATCACCGTGCACTTTCACCACCCAGTGAAGTTCATCATTATTATTATTGTCATTATTTCATCTGTAGCCTAATAAATTGCATTCTTTCTCGAGTCATAGTGGCAGAACCATACCATTTATAAATCACACACACTATATCATCACGTGACTCCCAAGTTTCCTTTCGATACGATGGTTATTATATCAATATTTGCACATAAAGGCTTTTTCCACCGCCATTTCTCACATACTACATTTTACCGACACAAAGGAAAGGTCTTTTATGTGCAAATATAATAACCATCGTATCAAAGTAAACTTGCAGTCACGAGATGACACGTGTGGTCCTCCCACTACGACTCGTCGGGAAAGTATACCGTTTATTGGGCTACAGATTAAATAAATTACGGTCAATTTGACAAGGTGGTGAAAGTGCACAGGGATGAGCTTGATGATCCTTTCCAATACAAATCGAGGGTCTTATTCTGGTGACATCATCATCGATGCTTGGCTGCCGATTGACAAACCTCACTTTTTTGTCAATAATCATCTCAACGTGAAGGATATACCTAGAGGTGGAAAAAGTACCCAATTGTCATACTTGAGTAAATGTAAAGATACCTTTTTAATAGAAAATGACTCAAGTAAAGTGACAGTCATCTAGTTAAACACTGCTTGAGTAAAAGTCTAAACGTTTTTTGGTTTTAAATATACAACATGGGAAAAAGGGAAGGGGTCTGAATACTTTCCCAAAGCAGTGTACTTAAGTAACAAAATTAAATGTAATTGCTAAAATATTTAAGAATCAAAGTAAAAGTATAAATCATTCCTTATATTAAGCAAACCAGATGGCACAATTTTACTGATAGCCAGGGGCACACTCCAATACTCAGACATAATTTACAAATGAAGAATTTGTGTTTAGTGAGTTCGCCAGATCAGGGGCAGCAGGGATGATTCTCTTGATAAGTGCATGAATTCTGACAATTTTCCTGTCCTGCTAAGCATTCAAAATGTAACGAATACTTTTGGGCATTAAGGAAAATGTATTGAGTAAAAAGTACATAACATTTTCAAAAATTGTCAAAAATATAAATAGTAAACTACAAATACCCCCCAAAAAACAACTTAAGTAGTACTTTAAAGTATTTTTACCAAAGTACTTTACACCACTGGCTTCACCCGCACTCTATCTGCTCTCTAACCGCAAAATGTATTTTTTTTATGTGCAATACGTCATCACGCACAGCCTTTTATCCGCAGCAAGTCAAACAGATCTGGTGGGAAAATGCGTACATTTGCATGAAAAATCTGTCGCCAATTGACTGGAAACGTGGCTAGTGTCAAGCCACACAGAGAGCAGAATCACACGGGCACCAGACAAGTGTGACAAAGGAACACTTAAGAGCATCTACATCCCCTTAGAACACGACGGACCGAAACCACTATATTTAAAAACACTATGATATAAGCTTATAGATGACTTGTGAAGCATCTATGTAGTTCTCGTGACGCCATGTGAGGTCTTTATAGAGTGGGACGGTTGATCTCCATCCCCTAGAACACGACAGACCCAAACCACTATATTTAAAAACACTATGATATAACTATATCTACACAGTGCTTATGAAGCGTTTATGTATGCCATATGAAGCCTTTATAGAGTGGGACGGTTGATCTCCATCCCCTAGAACACTGTGGACCTGAACAACTACTGGGAGAGTGGAGAGTGGGCCATCATCGACGCAGTGGGAACATACAACACCAAGAAGTACGACTGCTGTCATGAGATCTACCCTGATATCACCTACTTCTTCATCATCAGACGGCTGCCTCTCTTCTACACCATCAACCTGATCATCCCCTGTCTGCTCATCTCCTGTCTGACAGTCCTGGTCTTCTATCTCCCCTCAGGTAGTCCTCTTCTATCTCCCCTCAGTAGGTCCTAGTCTCTCTCTCAGGTAGGTCCTAGGCTCCCCTCAGGTAGGTCCTAGTCTTCTATCTCCCTCAGGTAGGTCCTAGTCTCCTCTCAGGTAGGTCCTAGTCTCCCCTCAGGTAGGTCCTAGTCTTCCCTCAGGTAGGCCTAGTCTTCTATCTCCCCTCAGGTAGGTCCTAGTCTTCTATCTCCCCTAGGTAGGTCCTAGTCCCTCTCAGTAGGTCCTAGTCTCCCCTCAGGTAGATCCTATCTTCTACTCCCATCAGGTAGGTCCTAGTCTCCTCTCAGGTAGGTCTTAGTCTCCCTCAGGTAATCCTAGTCTCCCCCAGGTAGTCCTAGTCTCCCCTCAGGTAGGTCCTAGTCTCCCCTCAGTAGGTCCTAGTCTCCCCTCAGGTATCCTAGTCTCCCCTCAGGTAGTCCTAGTCTCCCCTCAGGTAGGTCCTAGTCTCCCCTCAGGTGTAGTCCTAGTCTCCCCTCAGGTAGGTCCTAGTCTCCCCTCAGGTAGTCCTAGTCTCCCATCAGGTAGGTTCCTAGTCTCCCTCAGTAGTCCGCTCCTCAGTAGTCCTAGTCTCCCTCAGGTAGTCCTAGTCTCCCTCAGGTAGTCCTAGTCTCCTCTCCTAGGTAAGGTGTCCTATTCTCCCATCTCCCCTCAGGTAGGTCCAGTCTCCCCTCAGGTAGGTCCTAGTCTCCTATCTCCCTCAGGTAGGTCCTAGTGTTCCCTCAGTAGGTCAGTCCTCCAGTAGTCTCCCCTCAGGTAGGTCCTAGTCTCCCCTCAGTAGTCCTAGTCTCTATCTCCCCAGGTAGGTCCTTCTCCTCTCCAGTAGTCAGTCTCCCCTCAGGTAGGTCCTAGTCTCCCTCAGTAGGTCCTAGTCTTCTATCTCCCCTCAGGTAGTCCTAGTTCTATCTCCCTCAGGGTCCTAGTCTCCTCTCAGGTAGGTCCTAGTCTCCCCTCAGGTAATCCTAGTCTTCTATCTCCCATCAGGTAGTCCTAGTCTCCCTCATAGTCTAGTCTCCCTCAGTAGGTCCTAGTCTCCCTCAGGTAGGCCTAGTCTCCCTCAGGTAGTCCTAGCTCCCCTCAGGTAGGTCCTAGTCTCCCCTCAGGTAGGTCCTAGTCTCCCCTCAGTAGTCCTAGTCTCCCCTCAGGTAGTCCTAGTCTCCCCTCTCCCATCAGTATGTCCTAGTCTCCCATCAGGTAGTCCTAGTCTCCCATCAGGTAGTCCTAGTCTCCCATCAGGTAGGTCCTATTCCCAGCAGTAGTCCTAGTCTCCCCTCAGGTAGTCCTAGTCTCCTCTCAGGTAGGTCCTATTCTCCCATCTCCCCCAGGTAGGTCCTAGTCTCCCCTCAGAGGTCCTATCTCCTATCTCCCATCAGTAGGTCATTAGTCTCCCATCAGGTAGGTCCTAGTCTCCCCTCAGGTAGGTCCTAGTCTCCCCTCAGGTAGGTCCTAGTCTCCCCTCAGGTAGGTCCTAGTCTCCCATCTCCCCTCAGGTAAGTAGATTAACAGAGAATGTTCGGAATGTTACCGGTGTAAACGGCTGGCTAGTTAGAGGTGAAGCTAGTAGCGTTTCAATCGGTGCCATCACTCACTCAGAACGTGAAGTAATTGTTGTTTTCCTTGCTCTGCAAGAGCCACTTCTTTTTTTGGAGCAATAACTAATGATGCGTTGTGGGTGACTGTTGTTCGATGTGTTCAGAGGGTCCCTGGTTCGAGCCCAGGTTTGGGCAAGAGAGACGGAAGTAATACTGTTTCAATTTGTAGCTAACGTCCCCATCTAGTGGAGGTTTTGGAACATCACAGGTTGATACAACTGAAAATAGTCCAGATTTCACATACATATTGTATATATATATATTTTTTTTATGTTAGTAAAAGTTACAAAAATTCAATAAAATGTTAAATGAAATTAACAAAACAAATAAATTTCTCAAAGTTGACGATTCACAACGGGCAGAAATTAAAACGCAAACGTATCTTTTGTCAACCAAACATGACGTAATGGTATTGAAAAAAAAATATTTTCAAAAGCAAATACAATCCAAGTTCCAAAACACTATGCTCTATCATAGATGAACATCAACTGAAAAAAATTTACATACTATTTTACTCAATCAGTAAAGCTACAGACAGTTTAGATAGAAGTCTTAGTATAGCACTGGGAGAGGAATGGGAGACAAGGGGTCATTCCTCCAGGAACTGAATCTCAATACCAGAGGCTTTCTTTAAGTTCTATCCAGAAAACAAAACAGCAGAAAACACATCAGACAACATGACAGACCATTCTATAGAAAACCTTWAAGATGAAATTGTTGAAACAGGGTTTRATATGGACAAGATGATTTATGTCAAAGGACTATTTATGACCTGATTCCATTTCAGTTGACAGATCTGAAGGACAGAATATGTGAATGTAATTTATGGTTTGCTCCAATTGGCCTATGGATGGATTGGTGCCCTCGTCAATATAGAAATAGATCTATCAAGTCTTTTAGATCTGTGAACATTGAAGGTGTGGAAGCTAGGGACCTAAATGGAACTAAAAAGGAACCAATCCCTGTGATTCTCACCTGCTGGTGGGCGGTTCTTCCTGGTTTTGTAAATAGTACTTATGGCAACCATGATGGTCTGTGCCACAAAGACAACTGTGTCGATGGACAACTGGACACTGTTTCTGGTACCTGGACAATAGGAAAGAGTGATCAAACACACACCTTGATGTCTAAATACACAAGAACTATGTTTTAAGTGAGAAGTAGGGAAGGTCTGAAGCTGAAGATGTAAAGCAAGGTTTGTATAGAGGATGCTAATTACCAACAGTCTTTTACCCCTGTATAATGTTCATGAGATGAGAAAACTTCCCCTCTGAACTTAATCATTTCTAGTTGTGCATAAATTAAAACTTTGGTTGTTCAGACTAAATAACATCTACCAAGTGCACCTGGAGAAGTGTGATTTGGCATCACAGAGGGAGCAGGCTTGGGCCTGCTGGCCACGTTAGAACATGGGGGAATATCAGTGGTGGCTGGTGGCACTTAAAATTAGAAGACGGGCTCACAGTAATGGCTGGAACGGAATGAACGGAATGGTATCAAACACATTAAACATGTGGTTTCCATGTTGATACCATTCCAGTCATTATTATGAGCCTGTCCTCCCCTCACCACCCTTCTCTGGAATACAGACAACCAACATGCAGTCAAAAAAGGCTGATTTATAACTACTTGATGAAATGGTATCGATATCTATGTGATAGTGTCTACCTGAGAATGTGGAGGTGAAGTCCAGGAAGGTCTTCACTTTCTCCCTGGTTCTCCGCCTGACA
>NW_019944276.1:77911-79126 GCF_002910315.2 Salvelinus sp. IW2-2015 | reverse complement strand
TCAGCTGTACCCCCTCTAGCACCAGGGTCAGCTGTACCCCCTCTAGCACCAGGGTCAGCTGTACCCCCTCTAGCACCAGGGTCAGCTCACTCTCAGATTTAGTTTTTTGCCATCATTGTAAGCCTGCCACACACACACTATACAATACATTTATTAAACATAAGAATGAGTGTGAGTTTTTGTCACAACCCGGCTCGTGGGAAGTGACAAAAAGCTCTTATAAAAAAAAAAAAATAATCAATGATTTTGCTCTTTATTTAACCATCTTACATAGAAAACCTTATTTGTTCATCGAAAATGGTGAATAACTCACCACAGGTTAATGAGAAGGGTGTGCTTGACAGGATGCACATAACTCTGCAATGTTGGGTTGTATTGGAGAGTCTCAGTCTTAAATCATTTTCCACACACAGTCTGTGCCTGTATTTAGTTTCCATGCTAGTGAGGGCCAAGAATCCACTCTCACATTGGTACGTGGTTGCAAAGGGCATCAGTGTCTTAACAGTGCGATTTGCCAAGGCAGGATACTCTGAGCGCAGCCCTATCCAGAAATCTGGCAGTGGCTTCTGATTAAATTACATTTTCACAGAACCGCTTGTTGCAATTTTGATGAGGCTCTCTTGTTCAGATATCGGTAAGTGGACTGGAGGCAGGGCATGAAAGGGATAACGAATCCAGTTTGGGTCGTCCGTTTCGGGAAAGTACCTGCGTAGTTGCGCACCGAGATCACTCAGGTGCTTTGCTATATCACATTTGACATTGTCCGTAAGCTTGAGTTCATTTGCACACAAACAATCATACAATGATGGAAAAACCTGTGTGTTGTCCTTGTTAATGAAGACAGAAAAGAGCTCCAACTTCTTAATCATAGCCTCAGTTTTGTCCCGCACATTGAATATAGTTGCAGAGAGTCYCTGTAATCCTAGATTCASATCATTCAGGTGAGAAAAAACATCACCCAGATAGGCCAGTCGTGTGAGAAACTCGTCATCATGCAAGCGGTCAGACAAGTGAAAATTATGGTCAGTAAAGAAAACTTTAAGCTCGTCTCTCAATAAAAWAAAAATTWAAAAAAGGTGTCAATACTTTGCCCCTTGATAACCAGCGCACTTCTGTATGTTGTAAAAGCGTTACATGGTCGCTGCCCATATCATTACATAACGCAGAAAATACACAAGAGTTCAGGGACTTTGCTTTAACAAAGTTAACCATTTT
>NW_019944276.1:56032-77886 GCF_002910315.2 Salvelinus sp. IW2-2015 | reverse complement strand
CTATCAGCACCTGTAGACTACCTAATCTACACCTTGTAAGACTACCTATCAGCCCCTGTTAGAAACTAGTACCTATCAGCCAATCCTGTACACTAACCTTACTCAGCCACCATGTACCTACCTATCACGCACCTGTACACTAACCTATCAGCACTGTAATACTATAGTCAGCACCTTGTTACACTAACCTATCAGCACCTGTAGTACTACTTATCAAGCACCTGTACGAACTATCCTACTCGTGCACCTTATGCAGGCTACCTTAAGCCCTAACTACGCTATCAGCTACCTGTAGACTACCTATCAGCACACTGTACACTACTATCAGCACCACTGTACACTAGACCCTATCAGCACTGTTAACTACCTATCAGCAGCAACCTGTACACTACCATCAGTCTATCCTGTACGACCTACACTTAGTCAGCACCTGTTGAGACTACCTATCAGCAAACCTGTACGACTAACCTATCAGACACGCTAAGTATTGACTACTATCATGACTACTACAGCACCTGTAGACTACCTATACAGCACCTGCTTAACTACCTGATCAGCACCTGTACGACTACCTATACACTGTTTCTCAACCTGTAGACACCTATCAGCACCCTGTAGACTACCTAATGCACTTACCTGTAGACTACCTATCAGCACCTGTAGACTAACCTTATCAGCACCTGTAACTACCTATCAGCACCCTATGCACTGCTATCAACCTTGTACACTACCTATCAGCACCTGTAGACTACCTATTCAGCACCTGTCAGACTGCATCAGTACCGTAATACTTCACTACCTGTAGACTACTTATACTGTACCTACCATCAGCACCTGTAGACTACCCATCAGCACACTGTAGACTTACCTATCAGCACCTGTAGACTACCTATCGAAGCACCTATCAGCACCTACCTTAATCAGCACCTGTAGACTACCTCATCAGCACCTGTAGACTACCTATCACTACCTGTAGACTACCTATCAGAACCTGTAGATACTTGCACCGTTTCAATCAGCACCTGTAGTACTATCAGCACCTGTAGGCTACCTATCACTACCTTAGACTCTAACTACTGTAGACTACCTATCAGCACCTGTAACTACCTATCACTACTGTAGACTACCTATCAGCACCTGTAGACTACCTATCAGCACCTGTAGACTACCTATCAGCACCTGTAGACACCTATCACACTGTAGACTACCTATCAGCACCTGTAGACTACCTTATCAGCACCTGTGAGACTACCTATCAGCACCTGTAGACTACTATCAGCACCTTAGACTACCTATCAGCACCGTGACTACCTGTATCACTACCTGTAGACTACCTATCACTTACCTGTAGACTACCTATCAGCACTGTAGACTACCTATCAGCACCTGTAGACTACCTATCCATACCTGTAGACTACCTATCATAACCTGTGACTACCTATCAGACCTGTAGACTACCCTATCAGAACCTGTAGACTACCTTCCACTACCTGTAGACTACCTATCACTACCTGTAGACTACCTATCACTACCTGTAGACTACCTATCACACCTGTAGACTACCTAATCAGCACCTTGTAGACTACCTATCAACCTGTTAGACTACCTATCACACCTGTAGACTACCTATCAGACCTAGCTATCAGGCAACCTGTAGACCTATCACTACCTTAGACTACCTATCACACCATGTAGACTACCTATCACTACCTGTAGACTACCTATCACTACCTTGTAGACTACCTATCACTACCTGTAGACTACCTATCAGAACCTGTAGACTACCTATCATGCACCTTAGACACCTATCAGCACCTGTAGACTACCTATCAGCACCTGTAGACTGCCTATCAGCACCTGTAGACTACCTTCAGCACCTGTAGACTACCTATCAGCACCTGTAGACTCTATCAGCCTGTAGACTACCTATCAGCACCTGTAGACTAACCTATCACACCTGTAGCACCATTTCAGCACCTGTAGACTACCTTATCAGCACCTGTAGACTACCTATCAGCACCTGTAGACTGACCATCATCACCTGTAGACTACCTATCAGCACCTTGTAGACTACTATCACTACCTGTTAGACTACCCATCAGCACCTGTTGACTACCTATCAGCACCTGTAGACTACTACACTCCTATCAGATACCTGTAGACTACCTATCAACCTGTAGACTACCTACACTACCTGTACCCTACCATCAGCACCTGTGACTACCCATCAGCACCTGTAGACTAACCTATCAGCACCTGTACACTACCTACAGACCTGTAGACTACCTATAGCACCTTAGAATACCTATTCCTACCTTGTAGACTACCTATCAGACCTGCCTAGACTACCTATCAGTACCTGTAGACTACCTATACCGACTACCTGTAGGACTACCTATCAGAACCTGTAGACTACCTATCACACCTGTGTAGACTACCTATCAGTACCTGTAGACTACTATCAGCACCTAATACACTAACCTATCCAGTACCTGTAGATACCTATCAGCACCTGTAGACTACCTATCACTACCTGTAGACTACCTATCAGCACCTGTACACTACCTATCAGTACCTTTAGACCTACCTACCAGCACCTGTAGACTACCTATCACTACCTGTAGACTACCTATCAGAACCTGTAGACTACCTATCAGCACCTGGTAGACTACCTATCAGCACCTGTTAGACTACCTATCCACTACCTGTAGACTAACCTATCAGAACCTGTAACTACCTATCAGACCTGTAGACTACCTATCAGCACCTGTAGACTACCTATCACTACCTGTGACTACCTATCAGCACCTGTACACTACCTATTCAGCACCTGTAGACTACTATCAGCAAACTGTAGACTACCTATCACTACTGTAGACTACCTATCAGCAAACCTGTAGACTTACCTATCAGAACCTGTAGACTACCTATCACTACCTGTAGACTACCTATCACTACCTGTAACTACCTATCAGCACCTGTCAGGACACATTGTTGAATGTTGCAGATAGAAATACCATGAATAGAGCCGACATGACTCCTTGTTCTACATACATATTTCTATCTGAACGTTACAAAACGTTGTCGTGCTGAAACTGCCGAAGGAGTTCAGAGGATTTTATTTTACATTTTCTTCAAATGACACCTTTTTCCTGTTTGCTTTTGTAAATCATTAATGTTGTGACACGAGGTTGAATCAAACCGTAGTAGAAGAACATTCCGGCACCAGTCGTCTCTGTACTATTCTCATATGAGAATAGTACAGTCTGGACACACAAGTCCCACAGCTAACCTGACACTGCTCCGCTCCATTCCAACTTACATCCATCCCACCGTTATCAACATTGATACTTGTTTCATATCTTTTTCAGGGCTGATCTGATTGGTCAAAAGACCAATTTGGTGAGGGGGAGGGGCGGCGGGGTAATGATCAGAATTGGTCTGGTGTGTAAACACAGCCTTAGTCTCTTGCGACAGGACCAGCGTGAGATTAATACCGTCTTAACTAGACATGCGCTGACACTGTCCTCTTCGGTCATGTGTGAAGCGTCATGTGATGAATGCGTCTGTGATGAATGCGTCATGTGATGAATGCGTCATTTATGAATGCCGTCATGTGATGAATGCGTCATGTGATGAATGCGTCATGATGATGCGTCATGTGATGAATCGTCAGTGATGAATGCGTCATGTGATGAATGCGTCATGTGATGAAGCGTCATGTGATGAATGCGTCATGTGATGAATGCGTCTGTGTGATATGCTCATGTGATGAATGCTCATGTGATGAATGCGTCCTGTGATGAAATGCGTCTGTGATGATGCGTCATGTGCATGAATGCGTCATGTGATGAATGCGTCATGTGATGAATGCGTCATGTGATGAATCGTCAGTGATGAACGCGTATTGAACCAGAACGGCATGGATGAAGCGTCATGTGATGAACGCGTCATGTGAATGAACGTCGTCATGTGATGAACGCGTCATGTGTATGAACGCGTCATGGATGAACGCGTCATGTGATGAACGCGTCATGTGATGAATGCGTCATGTGATGAATGCGTCATGTGATGAATCATAGTAGTTGAATTGAAACTATAATCAAACAGCTTTCAAGGACCTAGAAGGCATGTTAGGGGAAACATTTACCTAACCTTCACTGACATTCTCCTTCCGTCCTCAGGATTGGTCACCACAGCACCAGAAGGCCATGTTTATGGGAAACATTTCCTAACCTTCCACTGACATTCTCCTTCCCGTCCCTCAGGATTGGTCACCACAGCACCAGAAGGCCATGTTATGGGAAACATTTTCCCTAACCTTCCACTGACATTCTCCTTTCCGTCCCTCAGGATTGGTCACCACAGCACCAGAAGGCCATGTTATGGGAAACATTTCCCTAACCTTCCACTGACATTCTCCTTCCGTCCCTCAGGATTGGTCACCACAGCACCAGAAGGCCATGTATGGGAAACATTTCTCTAACCTTCCACTGACATTCTCCTTCCGTCCCTCAGGATTGGTCACCACAGCACCAGAAGGCCATGTTATGGGAAACATTTCTCTAACCTTCCACTGACATTCTCCTTCCGTCCCTCAGGATTGGTCACCACAGCACCAGAAGGCCATGTTATGGGGAAACATTTCCCTAACCTTCCACTGACATTCTCCTTCCCGTCCCTCAGGATTGGTCACCACAGCACCAGAAGGCCATGTTATGGGGAAACATTTCCCTAACCTTCCACTGACATTCTCCTTCCCGTCCCTCAGGATTGGTCACCACAGCACCAGAAGGCCATGTTATGGGGAAACATTTCCCTAACCTTCCACTGACATTTCTCCTTCCCGTCCCTCAGGATTGGTCACCACAGCACCAGAAGGCCATGTTATGGGGAAACATTTCCCTAACCTTCCACTGACATTCTCCTTCCCGTCCCTCAGGATTGGTCACCACAGCACCAGCGACGACAGCTCGGCCTACCGCTCCGTAGACGAGGTGAACTACTGGGACCAAACAGGACCCACCCCATCTCTCGGCTGCGTCACTACATGACGGCCCGCTCCTGGTGGTCCGAGGAGGACGAGAGGAGCTGGAGGAAACAGAGCCGGTAAGATGGTGATGGAGGCGTTTGAGAAGGCTGAGAAGAGGCACAAGCCCCACCCTGACTTGATGTTCTCTGACGTGTATGAAGAGATGACCCCTAACCTGGTCAAGCAGAAGGAGTCCATGTGGAGACACATCCAGCAGTATAAAGAGCACTATCCCCTGGATGCCTACGCCAAGTAAACACCACCACTGGAGGAAACTACAAAACCAGGATCAAGGAGTTAGCCGGCTAAACATTTATTTTCTGGTTCATTAAAAAAGCTAAAACTTTTTTTTTTTGTTTGTTGAATCAATTAGACCATGCCCAAGTTTATCTGTCTAAAACAATATATAACATTTAGGCTAGTTAGTTAGCTAACTCGTTGGTTTGCTGATAGTATATCCTTCAGGTTCTGGCGAGTACCACATGGTTACCTATTCCCGACTCTAGATGGCACCCTATTCCCTACTCTAGATGGAACCCTATTCCCTACTCTAGATGGCACCCTATTCCCGACTCTAGATGGCACCCTATTCCCTACTCTAGATGGCACCCTATTCCCTACTCTAGATGGCACCCTATTCCTACTCTAGATGGCACCCTATTCCCTACTCTAGATGAACCCTATTCCCGACTCGATGGCACCCTATTCCCACTCTAGATGGCCCCTATTCCCTACTCTGATGGCACCTATTCCCTACTCTAGATGGCACCCTATTCCCTACTCTAGATGGCACCCTATTCCCTACTCTAGATGGCACCCTATTCCCGACTCTAGATGGCACCCTATTCCCTACTCTAGATGGCACCCTATTCCCTACTCTAGATGGCACCCTATTCCCACTCTAGATGGCACCCATTCCCTACTCTAGATGCACCTATTCCCTACTCTAGATGGAACCCTATTCCCACTTCTAGATGGCACCCTTTCCCGCACTCGATGGCACCCTATTCCCGACTCGATGGCACCCTATTCCCTACTCTAGATGGCACCATATTCCCGACTCTAGATGGCACCCTATTCCCTACTCTAGATGGCAACCTATTCCCTACTCGATGGCACCCTATTCCCGACTCTAGATGGCACCCTATTTCCCGACTCTAGGCTCTGGACAGAAGTAGGTGCACCCTATATGGAATAGGGTGCCATTTGGTGTGTACACTGTCTGCAGGAAAACACTGTACAGCGTTGCAGGTAGAAAATGTCACAAATAGAACTGACATGATTCCTTTGCTTTATGTCAGAGGCATGTTTGTTCTATTAAAACTATTTCTATCTGAACGTTCCACAAACATTGTGCCATGTTGAAAGTGTCCTAGGCTGGAGCAGGAGGAGAGGAGAGGCAGATGGGACTGTTGCTGAACACTTTGTATTCTACTGTTCTGCATAGAGTTATAGTATTCTGACCCAGGCTAGAATTATTTTCTGGTATTCTGACCGGGCTAGAATTCTTTTCTGGTATTCTGACCGGGCTAGAATTCTTAGCTTTATGCCCAGTAGTGGGAGGGGCTAATGTTAAGGATGGTTTTGTACTAAATCGACCACTATGGGCCTCTAGTTTTTTGTGTGCTTTGAATGAATGAGAGTCTGACCCAGTCGGTCCTGTGTTTTTTTTGTGTTAACCCTTCCTTCGGCGACACCCAGCCTTTACCAGTGTATTTGAATTATTTCAGAGCTAACACACATGATTATCAAGCCCTTGATACTGTGACGCCGTGAGCTAGTTCAGGGCTATAACAAAATGGTAAAACATCTGGGAGTCCCAGSGGAGAGGTTTGAGTTATTCTGTTGMTCTTTGGTCTTTGTTAAACATGATAATCAAGATTTTCCTGCTCGCTCAACAACGGAGTAGTTGAATGGTCTACATTAGTCATTTATTAGTCCACCCAATGAGCAAAAGGCATTAAAACCAGTTTTGCTCACTGGTTAATCATACCCGAGTAATGCATGCTGGGGGATATAGGACTGAAAATGACTTAACCATCTACCCATACCAGTGGTGTTGTCATGCGTACCTAGACCTCTTTGTTTTGCCTACTTCCTCTRTAAAGGTTATTAGGTAATACTGTAGATTCCCACTCGTTTCGTATGCATAGTTTTCTAGCTTTTTGGTATCGGGGTCTATGGCGTTTGAGTTTCTTTGTTTAATAAAGTTTGAGTTTATTAAAATGTGTCCAGGTTACTGAATAAACATCCTGAAAACAGATGACTGATTATTTGGTTGGTTGGGGGGGGGGGGACAGCACACAAAGCCTATACGTAATGAACTGTTGATGATTACAACATGCTGTGGAGACGAGCAGTTTGACAATACATGGTGGTGCTGTATAGTATAACACAGTGTGAATTTTAACCACCTTTTTCCTCCCCAATTGGTAGTTACGATCCCGTTTTAAAAATSGCTGCGACGCTCAACTCATACGTACATCCTCCGAAACATGAGCCGCCAAGCCGCTTAGTTAAATAATCGCCTCCCCATAACACAATAAAAAGTTTCAAATTAAATGACGGCAAGAATTTTTTTGGGCCACGTTCAAGACAACTGAACTCGAACGTTCATGAAGTCAGATTTCCAAGACCACTGGGGGGAAAAAATTTGAACAGTCATTTCACTTGGGGGGGTGGGGGAAATCATTCTAGATCACTGACATTTGACCTAGTTGTTTTGAAAGCACCAGTGAGTTTCACAGTATTTTATTACATTTTCACACAATGAAAAGAACAGTCCTAGTCCCCTGAGGAGAATATCCAGACGATCAGTTACACGTAATGTCATACACTTTTTTTTAATATCCACCTCAAAAAATAAAACATTTTGAAAACCATTTAATCATTTACAAAGTATGCAACATTTTATTGTCCTCAGTCCTGGGTGCAATTTAGAACAGAGGTTTCCCCCCTCCAGTCCTCAAGTACCCCCCCCCCCCCCCTCAAGTACCCCCCCCCCCCTCCAGTCCTCAAGTACCCCCCCCCCCTCCAGTACGTCTGCAGAAACAGTTCCAGTGCATCGTTGTTCAGCCAGAGTGTCGTGACTCGGGCTGCAAAAATCCCCTGGTTTTCAAGAAGAAAAAAACAATTCCTAGAAACAAGGAGCGAATAAAACAGGAAATCTAGAATTCTCCAACCAGGATTTCTAGAAAACCTTAACCTTAATGGATTTTTGCAACCATCGTCATGGAAAACATCCCTGAGTGAAGCTAAAGAGGTAGACATGGCCCTCAGATCAGATCTTAACCATTAGGGGGTGGAAAGACATCTGGCTCAAYCAGGCCATTCAGCATTTGAACATGGCTTGTGTGGTCAGCTGCAAAAATCCCGGTTGCAAAATTTCAATAAAATTCCCTGGTTTTCCGGAATCCCGGTTGGCAGMTTCCCGCAAATCAGGAAGGAATAAGCAGGAAATCCAGGGACCCTCCCAACCTGGGATTTCTGAAAAACGAGGGAATTTGAGAGTTCCCCAAAAAATGTGCAACCATAGTTCAGCATATGAATAGAGGAAATTGGTTATTTAACATCTGACCCTGGGTCAGTGGTGAGAGGGGGGGGGGTCAACATCTACCACCGAGGCTCAGTGCCCTTAACATATGAGCACGGGGTTGTGTATACTCCTCCACAGTCGAATGATCTGCCGAGGGCTTCGCCGGTGCACCAGCAGCAGATTCTTATGAACACACGGGTTCTCCCGGTCCTGCTCGCGTATGTCAAACGTCTGGAAGCCATCGTGTGCCTCTGGAAGTATTCCCAGTGCATTGAAGCACATCCCGGAGTAAACGTCGTCGATGGGGTAGAAAGGGAGGAACTTGGAGACGCTGTAAAGCTGTCTGATCAACGACCCCGAGAAGAGGTAGCCTCCTCCCCCGGCGTACGCAGGGTAAGGCCCGTCGTAGAAGGTCGGGGGGATGTAGTACTTGCTTTTAGAGTCGCGGAGGGGACTAGCGGTGGAGATCATCTGGCCCAGGTAGAGCTTTGAGATCTTGTTAGGCTCCAGGGACTGCAGGTAGCCCAGTATGGCCTCAGTGTTGGCGAAGACATCGTCATCCCCTTTAAAGACAAAGGAGACTTTAGGACAGCGGCTCAGGACCCACCTGTAGAACACCTGCTCCTTCAGTGTGAGGTTGAAGAACGAGTCGTGGAAGTCCCATTGGAGGAGGTCGCCGTGGTGACGCGCCTCAAACACCAGTAGCTGGCTCAGGTCGGGCTCCTCCAATGATAAGGATCCCAGCAGGAACACTATACGAACTCTGACCCCTCCTCCATACACCGCTTCTCGCCCCCACGTCTCCCGTACCACCTGTCTCTGCTCAAAGTTCCTCGGGGTCGACTTGATGGCGAAGAGGAGGAAGGTTTCTCCGTCTTCCGAGGTGCACTTCTCTGGTTGGTCAATCAGGATAGGAGGGTTTCTACACTCCATCCCAAGCAGGAAGTCCTGGTGGAGTTCTGGATAGGAAGTAAAGTCATGAATGTTTGTCCGCAGCTGCTCAGGGTTGTGTCGGCAATGGGACCAGTCCAGTCCCTCCTGTCTTGTTGAGTTCCCCCCCTTGTCCAGTCGTCCCATGCCAGAGTAAAACACGCGGTTCCAATAGGCTGTGTTCTGAGGTATAGCCTTCTTGATGGCGGCAAAGACAGCAGCTTGGTGGAGATCAGGAGTAGGGTTAACAGTGAACTGATCAGGGACACTTTTTGTACTGTCCTCGGTGGGGGTCAGTCTGAGGTAAGTTGGGACCGGCTTGGTGGACAGGGTTTCAAAGCTGGCCTCGGACCTGGAGTTGGCCTCGGACCTGGAGTTGGCTGAGACCTGGAGTTGGCTGAGACCTCTGTGTCTGTGGGCCAGATGGAGGTTGAGTGAGGAGTACAAGAAGATGAGGCAGAGGCTGCACAGGAAGGCCATGACGACGAGGGCCTGGATACGTCTCATCCTCTGGGTCCTGGATGGGGTTCACCTGCAGTACAGCATGGGAGTGGGAGGTTTCTAGAATGGAGGCAGGGTTCTAGAATGGAGGCAGGGTTCTAGAAGGGAGGCAGGGTTCTAGAATGGAGGCAGGGTTCTCGGAACAGAACCATCCAGATATTCCAGACAATCCTGTTTGTGATCCTCCAGTTTGGTTCTTCAGTGCCTGTTGTCTTGTGTTTTGCCTGGTGATGAGAAAGAAAACAAATCTGTAAAAAGCCAGTGTCCCTTTTGTCTAGTTGTAGAGGCACTTGTCTTTCAGTGTCCCTTTTGTCTAGTTGTAGAGGCACTTGTCTTTCACAGCTTAGTAAAGAATCCAAACTATCTGCCATCGAATTGTCTTTTAAGTTTCTATCCCTCTGTTTGGCTATAGGCTAGTCTCAGTCCTGTGTTCCAAAGCCTTAGCTGGCTACAATGACTTCTGCCAAAGGGCAAGCGGCGGACACAAAAGGAAAAGTAAAGGAGTTGGCTGATTTGCAGAAACTAAAGTAGAACAGGAAGACAGKCAAGCGGAGAGTGTAGAGGTTTTCCTGTGGTTTGTACTGTGGTCTAAATGTGTCAAGAGAAAAAGAACAACTGCTGTGTGCTGATAAAGACTAAAACAAATCCAACATAATAACCCAGAAACAGTGTTGAACATGAGGACAATAGATGAGGTTTAAGATAAGGCTTGTCAATTATGGAGTAATACTTTATCTGGAATAGGGGAGAGCTCAAACTGGACAGTTAAGTATAATTGTGCCAATGAAATGTTTATTGCGTAGGAGATTCCAATTCCATTTCAACATGTTACCAGCCACACTGGACAGGCAGAGGAGAGAGGGCAACATGTTTACCAGCCACACTGGACAGGCAGCAGGAGAGAGGGCAACATGTTACAAGCCACACTGGACAGCAGCAGAGGAGGGCAACATGTTACCAGCCACACTGGACAGGCCGCTGGAGAGAGGGCAACATGTTACCGCCACACTGGACAGGCCGCTGGAGGAGGGCAACATGTTACCAGCCACTGGACAGCAGCAGGAGAGAGGGCAACATGTTACCAGCCACACTGGACAGGCAGCAGGAGAGAGGGCAACATGTTACCAGCCACACTGGACGAGGCAGCTGGAGAGAGTGCAACATTTACCAGCCACACTGGAGCAGGCAGCTGGAGAGAGGGGCAACATGTTACCAGCCACACTGGACAGGCAGCAGGAGAGAGGCAACATGTTACCAGCCACACTGGACAGGCAGCTGGAGAGAGGGCAACATGTTACCAGCCACACTGGACAGGCAGCTGGAGAGAGTGCAACATGTTACCAGCCACACTGGACAGGCAGCTGGAGAGAGGGCAACATGTTACCAGCCACACTGGACAGGCAGCAGGAGAGAGGGCAACATGTTACCAGCCACACTGGACAGGCAGCAGGAGAGAGGGCAACATGTTACAGCCACACTGGACAGGCAGCAGGAGAGAGGCAACATGTTACCAGCCACACTGGACAGGCAGCTGGAGAGGGGGCAACATGTTACCAGCCACACTGGACAGCAACTGGAGAGAGGACAACATGTTACCAGCCACACTGGACAGGCAGCAGAGAGAGAGGGCAACATGTTACCAGCCACACTGGACAGGCAGCTGGAGAGGGCAACATGTTACCAGCCACACTGGACAGGCAGCAGGAGAGAGGGCAACATGTTACCAGCCACACTGGACAGGCAGCTGGAGAGAGGGCAACATTTACCAGCCACACTGGACAGGCAGCAGAGAGAGGGCAACATGTTACCAGCCACACTGGACAGGCAGCTGGAGAGAGGGCGACATGTACCAGCCACACTGGACAGGCAGCAGGAAGAGAGGGCAACATGTTACCAGCCACACTGGACAGGCAGCTGGAGAGAGGCAACATGTTACCAGCCACACTGGACAGGCAGCAGGAGAGAGAGGCAACATGTTACCAGCCACACTGGACAGGCAGCAGGAGAGAGGGCAACATTACCAGCCACACTGGACAGGCCGCTGGAGAGAGGCAACATGTTACAGCCACACTGGACAGGCCGCTGGGAGAGGGGCGACATGTACCAGCACACTGGACAGGCAGCAGGAGAGAGGGCAACATGTTACCAGCCACACTGAACAGGCAGCTGGAGAGAGGGCAACATGTTACCAGCCACACTGGACAGGCCGCTGGAGAGAGGGCAACATGTTACCAGCCACACTGACAGCAGCTGGAGAGAGGGCAACATGTTACCAGCCACACTGGACAGGCAGCTGGAGAGAGGGCAACATGTTACCAGCCACACTGGACAGGCAGCAGGAGAGAGGCAACATGTTACCAGCCACACTGGACAGGCAGCAGGAGAGAGGGCAACATGTTACCAGCCACACTGGACAGGCAGCTGAGAGAGGGCAACATGTTACCAGCCACACTGGACAGGCAGCTGGAGAGAGGGCAACATGTTACCAGCCACACTGAAGGCCGCTGGAAGAGGCACATGTTACCGCCACACTGGACAGGCAGCAGGAGAGAGGGCAACATGTTACCAGCCACACTGGGACAGGCAGCTGGGAGAGAGGGAACATGTTACCAGCCACACTGGACAGGCAGCTGGAGAGAGGGCAACATGTTACCAGCCACATGGACAGGCCGCTGGAGAGAGGGCAACATGTTACCAGCCACACTAGACAGGCAGCAGAGAGAGGGCAACATGTACATTCGAAAGTATTCAGGCCCCTTCCTTTGCCACATTACAGCCTTATTCTAAAATGTATACACTTTTATTAATTTGTCAAATCGACACACAATACCCTGTTGGGTTCTGAGAATATGAAATATACTGTAACGACCCTGGTTTATAATACTTTACATACGTATTCGTGTCACTGAGGGAGAGAGGGTAATGTACAGTTGAAGTTGGAAGTTTAAATACACCTTAGCCAATACATTTAAACTCAGTTCTGATATTTAATCCTAGTTCAAATCCCCTGTTTAGGTCAGTTAGGATCACCACTTTTATTAAGAATGTTAAATGTCAGAATAGTAGTAGAGAGAATGATTTATTTCAGTTTTTATTCTTTCATCACATTCCTAGTGGGTCAGAAGTTTACTACTCCAAATACTAATTGAGTGTATTGCCTTTAAAATTGTTTAACTTGGGTCAAACGTTTTGGGTAGCCTTCCACAAGCTTCCCACTACGTTGGGGGAATTTTGGCCATTCTTCCTGACAGAGCTGGTGTAACTGAGTCAGGTTTGTAGGCTCCTTACTCACACATGCTTTTTCAGTTCTGCCCACAAATTTTCTATGGGATTGAGGTCAGGGCTTTGTGATGGCCACTCCAATACCTTGACTTTGTTGTCCTTAAGCCATTTTGCCACAACTTTGTAAGTATGCTTGAGGTCATTGTCCATTTGGAAGACCCATTTGCGACCAAGCTTTAACTTCCTGACTGATGTCTTGAGATGTTGCTTATATATATCCACATAATTTTCCTGCCTCATGATGCCATCTATTTGTGAAGTGCACCAGTCCTTCCTGCAGCAAAGCACCCCCACAACATGATGCTGCCACCCCCGTGCTTCACGGTTGGGATGGTGTTCTTCAGCTTGCAAGCCTCCCCCTTTTTCTCCAAACATAACGATGGTCATTATGGCCAACAGTTCTATTTTCATCAGACCAGAGGACATTCTCCAAAAAGTACGATCTTTGTCCCCATGTGCAGTTGCAAAACCGTAGTCTGGCTTTTTTAATAGCGGTTTTGGAGCAGTGGCTTCTTCCTTGCTGAGCGGCCTTTCAGGTTATGTCGATATAGGACTCGTTTTTACTGTGGATATATTTACTTTTGTACCCGTTTCCTCCAGCATCTTCACAAGGTCCTTTGCTGTTGTTCTGGATTGATTGCACCTTTTCACACCAAAGTACGTTCATGCTCTAGGAGAAACAGAACGCATCTCCTTCCTGAGCCTTATGACGGCTGCGTGGTCCCATGGTTTTTATACTTGACATACTATTGTTGTTACAGATGAACGTGGTACCTTCAGGCATTTGGAAATTGCTCCAAGATGAACCAGACTTGTGGAGGTCTACAATTTATTTTCTGAGGTCTTGGCTAATTTCTTTTGATTTCCATGATGTCAAGCAAAGAGTCACTGAGTTTGAAGGTAGGCCTTGAAATACATCCACAGGTGCACCTCCAATTGACTCAAATGATGTCAATTAGCCTATCAGAAGCTTCTAAAGCCATGACAATTTTCTCGTATTTTGTAAGCTTTTTAAAGGTAAAGTCAACTTAGTGTATGTAAACTTCTGACCCACTGGAATTGTGATACAGTGAAATTATAAGTAAATAATCTGTCTTTAAACAATTGTTGGAAAAATTACTTGTGTCATGCACAAAGTAGATGTCCTAACCGACTTGCCAAAAACTATAGTTTTGATAAAATGACAATTCTGTGGAATGGTTGAAAAAACGAGTTTTAATGACTCCAACTAGTGTATGTAAACTTCCGACTTCAACTGATAACATTTACCTTATGTCAGGATATTTTATTGTTAGCCATCAAAGATCCTGTGGAGGAGAAGAGACACAGTCTTTGTACCAGTCAACATGACAGCCGTGAGTTGGGGAGGAGTGAGCACTTTGGGGCAGAGTCAGGTCAGATGAAGTGAGGAAGAAACATATATCACTTAAGGTTCTGTCTAGCAACAGAGATGCTTTGGCTGTTCAGATGTTGGAGGAGGAGACTCAGCATAGGAGAAAGGGTTAAAAATATCAGTGTGTGTGAGGTTTCTAGAATGGAGGCGGGCTTCTAGAATGGAGGCAGGGTTCTAGAATGGAGCAGGCGTTCTAGAATGGAGGCAGGGTTCTAGAATGGAGGCAGGGTTCTAGAATGGAGCAGGGTTCTAGAATGGAGGCAGGGTTCTAGAATGGGGCAGGGTTCTAGAATGGAGGCAGGGTTCTAGAATGGAGGCAGGGTTCTAGAATGGAGCAGGGTTCTAGAATGGGCAGGTTCTTAGAATGGAGCGGGTTCTAGAATGGAGCAGTCTTTACGATTCAGCTCGATCCTTTGGAAGAATAATTTAAGCTTTGAGTTCTTACTCCTAATAATTAGAACCTACTCAAGCCCATAATGACAAAGTGAAAATAGGTTTTCAGAATGTATTCAGACCCTTTGCTATAGGAGACTCAACATGAGCTCAGGTGCATCCTGTTTCCATTGATCATCTTTGAGATGTTTTCTACAACTTGGATGTGGTTCCACCTGTGGTAAATTCAATTGATTGGAAAGGCACAGACTATATAAAAAGGTTCCACAGTTGACAGAGAAGAAAAAACAACCCATGACGGTGGGAAGGAATTGTCCGTAGAGCTCCGAGACAGGATTGTGTCAATGCACAGATCTGGGGAATGGTACCAAAACATTTCTGCCCAGCATTGAACGGTCCCAAAGATCTGACGTTCGTCATATGTGCAGGGCTTGCAAACCATTACAGACTACAATGGAAGCACAGCTGAGAGCTGCCAGTGACCTGAGACTACCAGACGAGCTAAACTCACTTTCTTGCTTGCTTTGAGGCAAATAACACTGAAACATGCATGAAGCACCACTGTTCTAGAAGACCTGATCACACCTCTCCGCAGCAGATGTGAGTACAACCTTTAAACAGGTCAACATTCACAAGCCGCAGGGCCAGACGGAATTACCAGGACGTGTACATGCGAGCATGCGCTGACCAACTGGCAAGTGTCTTCACTGACATTTTCAACCTCTGAGTATTGTAATACCAACATGTTTTAAGCAGACCGCCTGTGACCAAAAAAACTAAAGTAACCTGCCTAATCGACTACCGCCCTGTAGCAATCACGTCTGTAGCCATGAAGCGCTTTGAAAAGCTGGTCATGACTCACTTCAACACCATCATCCCAGAAATCTAGACCCACTCCAATTGCATACCGCCCCAACAGATCCACAGATGTTGCCACTCCACACTGCCTTTTCCCACCTGGACAAAAAGAAACACCTATGTGAGAATGTGCTGTTCATTGACTACAGCTCAGCGTTCAACACCTTAGTGCCTCTAAGCTCATCACTAAGCTAAGGACCCTGGGACTAAACACCTCTCTCTGAAACTGGATCGTTGACTTCCTGCATGGCCGCCCTCAAGGAGTAGGTAACAAACATCCGCCACGCTGATCCGCAACACAGGGTGCTACTCAGTCCCCTCCTGTGCTCCCTGTTCACTCCTGACTGCACGCCAGGCACAACGCTACATTAAGTTTGCCGATGACACAACAGTGGTAGGCCTGATCACCAACGAGACAGCTATAGAGAGGTCAGAGACCTGGCGTGTGTGCCAGGACAACAATCTCCCTCAACGTGATCAAGACAAAGATGATGATTTGGACTACAGGAAAAAGAGGACCGAGCACGCCCCCATTCTCATTCGACGGGGCTGCAGTAGAGCAGGTTGAGAGCTTCAAGTTCCTTGTGTCCACGTCCACCAACAAACTAACATGGCCAAACACACCAAGAACAGTCGTGAAGAGGGCGGCACGACAAAACCTATTCCCCCTCAGGAGACTGGAAGATTTGTCATGGGTCCCCAGATCCTCACCATCCTCCGACCGCAACACTCCAGAGGTAGTGCGTACGGCCCAGTACATCACTGGGGCCAAGCTTCCTGCCATCCAGGACCTCTATACCAGGCGGTGTCAGAGGAAGGCCCTTAAAATTGTCAAAGACTTCAGCCACCCTAGTCATAGACTGTTCTCTCTGCTACCGCACGCAAAGCGGTACCGGAAGTGCCAAGTCTAGATCCAAGACGGTTTCTAAACAGCTTCTACCGCAAGCCATAAGACTCCTGAACATCTAATCAAACGGCTACCCAGAATATTTGCACCCCCCCTCCCCTCCCCTCTCCACACCACTGCTACTCTCTGTTGTCATCTATGCAAGTCACTTAATAACTCTACATAGTCTCGCAATTGTTATTTTCTCTGCTGCTCTTTAATTACTTGTTACTTTTATTTCTTATTCATATTTTTTCAAACTGCATTGTTGGTTAGGGCTTGTAAGTAAGCATTTAACTTAAAGGTCTACACCTTTGTATTTCGCGACATGTGACAAAACTACAATTGATTTGAACACAGTGGCCTCCATCATTCTTAAATGGAATAAGTTTGGAACCACCAAGACTCTTCCTAAGTTGGCAGCCCGGCCAAACTGAGCAATCGAGGGAGAAGGGCCTTTGGTCAGGGAGGTGACCAAGAACCTGATGTCACTGACAGAGTCCAGAGTTCCTCTGTGGAGATGGGAGAACCTTCCAGAAGGACAACCATCTCTGCAGCACTCCACCAATCAGGCCTTTATGGTAGAGTGGCCAGATGGAAGCCACTCCTCAGTAAAAGGCACATGACAGCCCACTTGGAGTTTGGCAAAAGGCAACTAAAGGACTCTCAGACCATGAGAAACAAGACTCTTTGGTCTGAATGCCAAGCCTGGAGTAAACCGGGCACCATCCCAATTGTGAAGCATGTGGTGGCAGCATCATACTGTGGGGATGTTTTTCGACGCAGGGACTGGGAGACTAGTTGGGATCGAGGGAAAGATGAATGGAAGCTAAGTACAGAGAGAAGTCCTTGATGAAAACCTGCTCCAGAGCGCTCAGGACCTCAGACTGGGTGAAGGTTCACCTTCCAACATGACCCTAAGCACACAGCCAAGACAACGCAGGAGTGCTTCAGGACAAGTCTCCCGGACTTAAATCCAATCGAACAGCTCTAGAGAGACGTAAAATAGCTGTGCAGCGACACTCCCCATCCAACCTGACAGAGCTTGAGAGGATCTGCAGAGAAGAATGGGAGAAACTCCCCAAATACAGGTGTGCCAAGCTTGTAGCGTCATACGCAAGAAGACTCAAGGCTGTAATCACTGCCAAAGGTGCTTCAACAAAGTACTGAGTAAAGGGTCTGAATACTTATGCAAATATGATATTTTAAAAATATATATATTAATTGCTTTGTCATTATGGGGTATTGCGTGTAGATTGAGGGGAGAAAAACGATTTAATCAATTTTAGATGAAGGCTGTAACATAAAAATGTGGATAAAGTAAAAGGGGTCTGAATACTTTCCAAATGCGCTGTAAATATCAAGAATTTATTCATGTAAATAAAAAGGTGTTTGAACAGTTAGAATATCTCGAGAGGACTGCATCATGGGTATTCTACACTCTCCTCACCTGTGATTCATTAGGAGCTACTACAGGCAGAGTGATCAACAGTTCTCATTCCTGAGGGGCCAGCTAGAGTCAACACCTAGAGAACAGGGAGAACACAGACGCTTGCATCCTATTCCCTACATGGTACCCTATTCCCTACATGGCACCCTATTTAACACACTACTTTTGACCAGGGTTTGGGACGCAACCAGGACCTTGTGTTTGTTTGTTTTTTTAAGAGGAGAAGGAGGGGAGGGAGGGGAGGAATACTTCGTGACTGTCGTTAAGGGAAAGGCACCATCCACTTGACCAGATTTTAAAAGATTTTGATATGGAAAATGTGGATTATCATAGTTGTACAGCATCCATATAACACAGATAAAAA
Source organism: Salvelinus sp. IW2-2015 (assembly GCF_002910315.2). Lineage (NCBI taxonomy): Eukaryota > Metazoa > Chordata > Actinopteri > Salmoniformes > Salmonidae > Salvelinus > Salvelinus sp. IW2-2015. Next base: position 59,262 of record NW_019944276.1, on the reverse strand, counting down.
AACGAACTCACTGCCAACACAGATATAACGACAAAGATCAAACKAACTCACTGCCAACACAGATATAACGACACAGATCAAACKAACTCACTGCCAACACAGATATGCTACAACAGGTGCCACTGCCAGGCAGAGTGAGACATGGGAAAGGTTGCCTGACCAACGAATCAATTAGTAGGTGAAGCAGTTACTAGGTAAGAGTCTGAACAGAACTTCTCTCTGAAGGGGGTTTACTCTGGCTTTTCTACAGGGTAACTGTGAGCTGTATTTTAACAAGAGTCTTTATAGAATAAAATAGCTTATTGATGTGGTTGGTTAATTATATAACAACAAATGTTATTTCTAAGGGGAGTGCCGAAATATAGAAACTGCATTACATTAAAGCCCTACCGACAATAACCTCGTTTAAAAATAATGTCAAAAGTTGTCTAATGACCGAACAGTGAAACAAGGGTTCATGTCTGCATCTCTATAACTGTACATGTAGTTATGTAAACTAGGGACCGTGCACTGAAATAAGTGACTATCGTGCAATCTCCGTCACGTACTTAGAACTGTGAATATGTCAGTCTTCCCGAGCGACCAATCGTAGACGAATCCGTCTTTGTTACCTCGAATTAAATATGTTAGAATAAAAAAATAATTCTATGGGGGTAGATGGATTGAAATTGTTCAGTAGCTCCAACTTGATTATAATGATGTTTCTGGCGATAAATGTGTTTAGTCCTAATAGTTGATTGCATAGTTAAAATGCAATATTTTATAATAATTATATAATTAGTACACAACGGTTACAATTCACAGAAAGGTGGGGGGGGAAAAAACGTTACTTACGGTTTGGGAACTTTTCCTCCAGCTCCTTCCTTTTCAGTGTCGGCTGATGACTCAAGCGATCATGTTCCTACGGGGTCAAAAACGTTATGTAGGCTACATTTGATCAACCGCAGGACTGACAAGCAAAAAAGACTTCCCATAATTATCTCAAGGAGTGGCAACAGCATATTTTCCGGCAAGCTCACACAGGCACAGAAGCCGCGACCAGCCCATAGAGAATGATAGAGGCCTCTAGTAGCCTAAAAGCTATTTTGCCATGGACACTGCCATTGAGGGCTTTCACCATGCTGCAGCTATTTTAAAGTAGTCAAGTTGGTGGGAATTCCTATGTGTTGTAGATTCAATTGGCGCTGCCCATGCTGTCACAAATGCTATAGTGGCACAGATGTAAAGAAGAGTCCTCTATCTACCTCTATGGCGCTGCCCTCTGCGTGTGTGGGATCCTACTGGGCGGGGTGGCTATATTAATTATTATGTCCAAACAACTGCCTATCACACTGAAAGAATCTCAATTGCACACTCCTCGCCACCTCCTCAAAACCCATTGGAGGAACAGSTCAGAGGGGCAGACCTCTGTCTTTCTCATCCAATGGGTTGAGGAGAGAGGACACCAGGAGTATACAATTGAAATTCTCCTATTGAATATCCAGCAATGGAGGCTGGTGGGAGGAGCTATAGGAGGACAGGTGTAACAGTTTAGCTTTCCGTCCCTCTCCTCACCCCTACCTGGGCTCGAACCAGGAACACATCGACAACAGCCACCCTCGAACCAGGTACACATCGACAACAGCCACCCTCGAAGCATCGTTAACCAACGCTCCACAAAAGCCACGGCCCTTGCAGAGCAAAGGAAACAACTACTTCAAGGTCTCAGATCGAAGTGACGTCCCCCGATTGAAACGCTACTAGCGCGCACCACCGCTAACTAGCTAGTCATTTCACACGGGCTCATTGGTATTATGACTCGAGGACTGTATCAGTAGGCTACCTGCATATCAGAGGGGGCTGGTGGGAGGAGCTATAGGAGGGACGGGCTCATTGTAATGGCTGGAATGGAATCAATGGAACAGAGTCAACCGCGTGATTTCCATATGTTTGATCCGTTCCGTTTAATCCATTCCAGCCATTACAATGAGCCCGTCCCTCCTATAGCTCCTCCCACCAGCCCCCTCTGATATGCAGGTAGCCTACTGATACAGTCCTCGAGTCATAATACCCATAAAACATAGCGGTCAAAAGAAGGAAATGATTCCATCCATTTTTCCCATAGGTTTATTTTTTAGAAACACTTTAACACAATGTGTTTTGTGAAAGCTTACCCTGGAATGTTGTTTTGATAACCGTGTACATTTCTCTAGGAAATGGGGATTGAAAATAATTTCCGTTTGACCGCTAGGTGTTATGTGTATTACTCTATTACTTGTAGATGACCTGGAGCCAGTGGGTTTGGCGACGAGTATAAAGCGAGGGCCAGCCAACACAGAAGTCAAGACACTCCAGTCGTAAGATGTTTAGTCCCTGTGCCCTAGTAACACTAAGGTAACCTGCCTAAATGACTACAGACCCGTAGCACTTACATCCGTAGCTATGGTGTTTTGAAAGGCTGGTAATGGCTCACATCAACACTATTATCCCAGAAACCCTAGACCCACTCCAATTTGCATACCGCCCAAACAGACGCCCAAACAGATGATGCAATCTCTATTGCACACCACACTGCCCTTTACCACCTGAACAAAAGGAACACTTATGTGAGAATGCTATTTATTGACTACAGCTCAGCGTTCAAAACCATAGTGCCCTCAAAGCTCACCACTAAGCTAAGGAACCTGGGACTAAACACCTCCGTCTGCAACTGGATCCTGGACTTCCTGATGGGCCCCCAGGTGGTAAGGGTAGGTAGCAACACATCTGCCACACTGATCCTCAACACTGGAGCCCCTCAAGGGTACGTGCTCAGTCCCCTCTTGTACTCCCTCTTCACCCACGACTGCATGACCAGGCACGACTCCAACACCATCATTAAGTTTGCAGACGACACAACAGTGGTAGGCCTGATCACCGACAATGACGAGACAGCCTATAGGGAGGCGATGTTTGCAGCTAGTAGACCTTTTGAGAATCTCAGGATCCATGCAAATCCTTTTAGTTTCCTGAGGGGAATAGGCTTTGTCGTGCCCTCTTCAGACTGTCTTGGTGTGTTTGGACCATTCTAGTTTGTTGGTGATGTGGACACCAAGGAACTTGAAGCTCTCAACCTGCTCCACTCAGCCCCGTCGAATGAGAATGGGGGCTGCTCGTCCTCCTTTTCCTGTAGTCCACAATCACCTCCTTTGTCTTGTCACATTGAGGGAGAGGTTGTTGTCCTGGCACACACTCGCCAGGTCTCTGACGCA
>NW_019944276.1:51055-55398 GCF_002910315.2 Salvelinus sp. IW2-2015 | reverse complement strand
CAACAGGTTAGTAGACCTCACAGTAAATGCTGAATACAACAGGTGTAGTAGACCTCACAGTGATGCTGATACAACAGGTTTAGTAGACTCACAGTGAAATGCTGATACAACAGGTGTAGTACCTTACAGTGAAATGCTGAATACAACAGGTGTTGTAGACCTCACCAGTGAAATGCTGCATACAACAGGTGTAGGTAGAACCTTACAGTTGAAAATGGGCTAAATACAAATACTAAACCCAAGCCCCGCACACATAAAACGCACCCAATTAAATCATCACTAGGGACATTGATAAGTGATGAATGTACGCTAAATGGCCATTAGGGTGGGCCTGTAAGTAAAGGTCTAAATACTGTAAGAGGCACTTATGATTTTTATTTTTAAAAAATTGAGGGCTAACTCCCCACACTCGAGATGGAGAAACAAACACCATCTCCTTTGATCCATAATGTTTAATGATTTCGTCTATTTCGTCCTTAGAAAAGGTAGGCTCACAAACAGGGGCCCTCAAAGGGTCTCTGAGGAGAGCCCTATTGCCGGGACGAATTTACTTAGTGGGCAAAGTTAGTAGAGAAGGTGAAGACAGAGCCCTCTCCTGCATCAGCTCCCTCCATTATCCTCACGTTTAACATGTTGGCTTTATCCCTCTTCCTTTTCATCTCTTCGCTTATGTGAGAAGGAAAATTAAGCAGCCACACGAGCTGTGCCCTGCTTGCAACACATCAGGATTTGAAAAAATAAAATCCTCTGCTGCATTTGATCTTTGGAAATGTGCGTTCTTAACTAAGTAAGCCTTGAAGTTAAAAGTTGTCCAACGTCCAGTCCTGGAGAGCAATTTGGTGTGTGCATGGCATTTGAATCCAGCCTTTTGCATTATCAGTGTGATTACAGTAGTCCTATATTACTATACACCCACCATCTCCAGCAATTACAATGTATGCAATTGTGTCCTACTCATTACTGTATTAGCTGGCACAGCCTTGTGAGTCTCACCTTGAGGCTGGAGCGGTAGAGAGGGGGGGGTGGGGGCGGGGGGGGGGGGGGGGGGAGTCGAGTAGGAGCCACGAGTGGGGCAAATCGCGGCCGGGCGACAGGGGGGCCACTTGGTCCCCCATGCGCTGAGGTCACCACATCAGAAACTATAGGTCAATTCAACAGGAAAAAACTTTATGGAGCAACACTAATACACATAAGTAAGACATCACCACTGAGGGATTTGGGAAATAGTATCATATCTTTCTCTGATGGTTGTAATACATTTTACTACAAATGATATTTAATTCTATACAGCCCTATTAGATGAACTGTTCTCCCTAAATAGTAAACCAACTGCAACAACTACATATATTATTACAATGTCTTATTATTATACTGAGCACATATGTTTAATAGAGCCTTAATTGTTATAACTATTAAATGATAATTACATAATGGATGCATAAAGCCTGCACATGAATTCAATAAGTCTAAGGACATTGACACCACTTATCAAAGCAACCTGAACATATTTGAATATGGCTAAGCTTGGGGGAATTTACTTACAGAATGTAAAACAATATTCTACAATTTTCACACACCATCATTATCCATGACATCACAAATTGCGTGAGACAGAAAAAGCGCATAATTCTCTCATCGGTCAAAATGTTAATGGTTCTCCGGAAATGACGTCGGCCCTCGTCATTAGGGCACCGTGGTTTCTATTCAGCATTTCACTGTGAGGTCTACTACACCTGTTGTATTCAGCATTTCACTGTGAGGTCTACCACACCTGTTGTATTCAGCATTTCACTGTAAGGTGAACCTACACCTGTTGTATTCAGCATTTCACTGTAAGGTCTACTACACCTGTTGTATTCAGCATTTCACTGTAAGGTCTACTACACCTGTTATATTCGTCGCACGTGACAAATAAACTTTGATTTGGTCTGCTTATTAGCCCCGCCCCACGGAGGTTCCTTTGCCAACATGAGGAGGATGTTACATGTTGTCTTGGCAACAGAACCACCTTAGGCAGGGCGAAGTGCAATAAGCAGACCAGATCGCAGTCCCACCTCACCATCGTTGGCTCAAGTAGAGATACCCCCCTCCCCCCCCAATTGCTAAAGGCCTGTATGAACTATGCATAGAGCATAATAGAGGCCTCTAGTGGCCTAAAAGCATGGGCAGTGCCATTGAGGGCTTCCACCATTTTTAATGTAGTCAACTGGGTGGGCCTTCCAACTTAATTGGCTGATCCCTCCTGGTGACCCTGTTGGAGTCATGTCCAACCGGGTCATCAGGAGGGATCAGCCAATCGTAAAGAAGAACATGTACAACTTCAARATGGAGATAGAGCCTCAATGACACTGCCCATGCTGTCACAGAATCTATAATGGCACAGYTACAAAGATAGTTCCATAGAGATAGGGTGATAGAAAAAAGCTGTATTTACCTGATCTATTTGTTATTAATGGTTAACAATTYATATTTAACTAATAGTAAGACATTTCTGTCCTACTAGTGTCTTGTGTTTTCATGGTCTCCACTCTAGTTCCCTGCAGCTAATCTGGGCGTATGGTCACCAGAGATGGCTTGAGCTGAAGACTGCATTACATAGACAAGAATGTGTTTTACTAGAGATAGTTTAGGAGTAGAACAATCCCTCGTTCTCTAAATCGTCCTTGCATCTGGGAAACTGAGCCAGGCTGGGGTTAAGACAACCCAGGTAAAGATAGGATGAACCCAGAGTGGMTTATGATGCTCCTTGGTCTCCATGCCTAAGCATTCTTAGTGTCAGCTATATAAAGAACTCTGCATTTGTGTAAAGGTTAGGTTACTCGGTGGGTGTCGACCAGCCTCATTATTGCAATAATTAAATCGATATGAAATAAAGATGATTGTTTGAAGAAATGACAGTCTCTCTCTCAGTATGAATTTCCACGACAATAACTAGAGAACTCATCCTCGTTATCCACCATCTTTATAAGCTGCATATGTTGCCTGGCTACCCATACCCCTCGCTTCGGTCAAACGCTACACCACGGGGGTCAACGCTATCTAGAATTCTTCGGATGTCCCTACCCTAAACCCTACCTACCTAACTTCAAATGGGCCCCAAGGATGCGATATAGCACCGGACGGTTTAGAGAAGAGCAGCTGAAGAATTCAGTCGTCAAACAACGTGATCATATGTTTTATTTTCCACAACAAACAAAAAATATATATAATTACAGAGTCACAACCTTCTCTCTTTATGGGTTTATTAATCTGTGATCGTCTGTAGAGAAGAGACCAATACTTATACACGGACTAAAACAACGTCCTTTAAATCAAAAGCTTGTCCATTTTTACATGTCAAAATAAGTTGAAATCAATAGCTATCCAATAAAAATAGCTTTAAAAAAAAAATAATAATAAAAGTATATAAGCTAGTATAGTCGGTAACACAAAGTAGAGAGGAAGTGAATGGACATAAAACACAAGTATCATTGAAGGAAAATAAAAGAAATAAGAGATTTGGAATAGAATCTAACGCTGCAAAAATAATTTTAAAACCATAACTAGGTTATTATCTGTATGGGCAATTTATTCATTGATATCATTGCTATGGTRCTTCTCTGTAACCTGGTCTTAAAATACTTTATAAATTACATTTTATTATCAATATTAAAGGTCTTTCAAGGCCACTGTGTGAATACATGCATTTCCTAAATCGGGTTCAGCAGTCCAGCATTCCTGAGACGTCCCAAAGCAGGAAGAGAACAGGGTTTTATATCAGGGATATTCACCTTCCGACGAGCTCTGCACTTCGTAGTGTGCAGTCCACAGCACCTCATGATTGGCTGGTTTCATTCTGAAGGCACTCTGTAGTAACTCTCCCACTATGGTACAGTCTACAGGTTAGTGTTCCTTAGCGTCTGCAGTGGACAGATGACCACAGCTATCACTGCCGGTGGTACAGTTTTGAACCATGTTCAGCAGGACAGGAGAGGCTAGCTCTGTAAAACACCGACAGTGGGTCTGTGGAACAGGAGAGGCTAGCTCTGTAAACCACCGACGGTGGGTCTGTGGAACAGGAGAGGCTAGCTCTGTAAACCACCGACGGTGGGTCTGTGGAACAGGAGAGGCTAGCTCTGTAAACCACCGACGATGGGTTTGTGGAACAGGAGAGGCTAGCTCTGTAAACCACMGACGRTGGGTCTGTGGAATAGGAGAGGCACTAGGACCTGCGTTGATGACTGATCAACACATCAAAGGCGAGAAGAGATACACACTGCAAAGGCAAGATGAGCTATCTGCTGTTAAAAAAGGCACAAGAGTAAGGAGAAGAGCAGACGCCAGGGTGTAGTGCCTGAGGCAAC
>NW_019944276.1:49834-51034 GCF_002910315.2 Salvelinus sp. IW2-2015 | reverse complement strand
TGTATGGCAGCGTTTCCGTAACTCGGTTCTCGGGACCCTAAACGTTTTGGTTTATGCCCTAGCACTACACAGCACATTCAAAATGATTAAAGCTGGATGCTTAGTTGTTTATTTTTTTTATTTTTTAAATCAGCTGTGTAGTGGTAGGGCAAAACCCCGAACATGCACCCTTTGTGTTCCAGAGGACCGAGTTTGGGAAACCCTGGGGTAGAGCTGTGACGGTCATTACATTTTGTCAATTGGTAACTGTCATGCAAATAACTGCGGGTCTCACGCCAAATTGACCGTTAATGAAGATAAACACGTTAAGCATCTCCGGGACGACACGCCATCGTTGTCGTGCTTCTATYGGAMYGTCTCCRTTTTAAAAAGTCTAATAAATCCGTTTAATATAGCCTACACCATAAATTAATTATTAATGAATCATTTTTATAATAATAATAATAATTTTGGCATCATTCCCAAGTGAYAATATTTTCACCCGTCAGACTATTTTCCGTTTAATTTTGTCTTTACAAATACTAAATAATGTGTGTGAAATGAGTTCTGATTTAGAATGGGCCATTATCATGCACCTGTCTGAACGGGCAATTATTATTATTATTTATTTTTTAATAAAGTAATCTGTATGCACTTGAATGGCAAATGGAGGACGCTTTTCCCATGGTTCATTTTTCATGACAGCCAGGTAGGCTACTCTGGTCGTAAGGCAAAGCAATGTGCTTAATATTAGGAAAGTTGAGAAATAAATATAGTAGGCCTAGCCTATAGAAAGCTGATAGGATCCTCCTCTTTTTAATAGAGGCCATCAAAACGGTTCTCTCACGCAATTGCATAGCGTAGGCTGTAGAAATGTTGACCCGACAGGAGCACATATTTAACTCCATGCATCAACCAGCTATGAGGAGCTGGCTGGTTGATCAGGTGATCCTATTCCGCTCCACTCTGACTGCCAGGGCTCTCAGGAAGTGTTTGATTTGATTCTCCGCTGTATTTGCATTGAGTGATTACAGGGACAATAGAGCGCTGAGTATCAATTACCATCAGCGGCAACACAGCGCCGTTTTGGAGAAGCCTAGTTACCTTGACTCATGTGGAATTTGACAGCAATCGTGACTGGTGACTGCTGGGGAGGTGGTAATACGGTCGCTTTAACAGCCCTAGGTGTGGATGAGGTTTGGGTATAGGGGGTCTGGGGGG
>NW_019944276.1:0-49809 GCF_002910315.2 Salvelinus sp. IW2-2015 | reverse complement strand
GGTTGTCTATATGACATCAAAGACCAATTAACGCAGGCTCACTCTCGTCTTCCTCTAATGGTCTTCTTGATGCCGGAAGCTAGTCATGGTGGTCAGCCACTGTCCAACCTAGAATAGTGTCATATTCCTTCACCTGAGAAGAGAGAGAGGGGATTAGGAGATGGGGAGAGACAGGACAGACAGAGAGGACATGATGGAGACAGACAGAAGAAGACGCAGATATGGAGGGGGGAGATAGAGACAGACAGAGAGAGATATGGGAGGAGATGAAGACAGATTAGAAGAGGAGATATGGGAGGGAGATGAACAGGACCAGAGAGGGATATGGGGGCGGGGAGATGGAGAACCCCAGACCAGATGAGAATATGGACACAGGGAGATGGGAGAGACCAGACAGAGAGAAGATATGGAGCGGGAATGGAAGTGACAACCAGAAGAGAGGGATATGGAGAGAAAGAGATGGAGACAGGACAGAAAAGTATGGAAGGGATACGCAGGAGAAAGATAAGAAGAAGAATGGAGGGAATGGAGACAGACAGAGAGAGATATGGAGCGAGAGGGGAGATGGAGACATGGAGGGGGAGGGGAGATGGAGACAGACAGAGAGAGATATGGAGGGGGAGATGGAGACAGACAGAGAGAGATATGGAGGGGGAGATGAGGCCGAGAAGGACAGATGGAGAGAAAGAAAGAAAGAGCGATGAGGAGAAGGATGGGGAGGGAGGAAGGGAGGTGAGACAAGAAAACAAGTTAACTTCCAGTTTCTAGTAATTGATTTCCCTTTCTTGTTCAAAATGGTTCCAGTTTTAGTTCATGTCGGACTTCCTCAGTTCAGCGTTCCCTATCTTTTCATTTATTTTCATGACTTCAGTAATGACTTCCTCATTCACAAATAAAAAGACACGAAACRATGCTTTGAGAGTACTACTCACTGCATCAGTATATACATCAACATTCTGTTCTTCACACGCATCTAGAAGTTTCTGCAGAAAAATAAAGACATGTATTCTGTTAGAATACATATAGGTTGGAGTTGAAAGGCTTAAGAGAAAAGACCAAAAAAAAAGTGAATCGGTGGCTTTGGTAAAAAGACGAGGGGATTGGATAAGACTAAAACAGAGGCCCTATCAGAAAACAAACCTACTTCCTTACCTTCAGCAGTTTACATTCACGAGAATCTGAGAAGGCAGGGAACATTTCTTCATACTTCTGTAAGGCCAGCTAGATGCCAGGAGAAAGAGCAGTTTAGTCAGAGAAGAAACCTAGAAACCTCGTGGAGGATTTGAAAAACAGACAGAAGTCAGTTTTTTAGGGTTTACTTTGGCATTGAGCATGTCCACACAGAAGTGGCAGAGAGCTGCCTTGAAGAAGTAGTCCTTAGCGCTGTACTTTAGCAGTGTGCTGTCCATCGCATTGGTCCCAACCTTAAAAAAAATACAGACCAAAACAGGATCGTTAACAGTCGATAACAATTACATAGAACATATTTACAAGGAACTGCCTCCTGCAACGCTGTGTTGGTCAGCTGTCACCTGTTCATAGATCTCTATGGCCTTCTGGTACTGCTCCAGCTGAGCTGCATAGACGGCCACCTTCAGAAGACACTTGTTAGCAGAGCTGAGAGGACAAGGAGAAAGGGAGGTACAGGGAGAGAGAGAGAGAAATTAGGACGACCAGTCACACAACATACAGTCAAAATAAAACAGTGTCTGATTCAGTAGGACAGAACCCAAATAAAACCGTGTCTGATTCAGTAGGACAGAACCCAAATAAAACAGGGTCTGATTCAGCAGGACAGAACCCAAATGAAACAGTGTCTGATTCAGTAAGGACAGAAACCAAATAAAAACAGGGTCTGATTCAGCAGGACAGAACCCGAAGATAGAAACAGGTGTCTGATTTCAGCAGGACAGAACCCAAATGAAAACAGTGTCTGATTCAGCAGGACAGAACCCAAATAAAACAGTGTCTGATTCAGCAGGACAGAACCAATGAAAAACAGTGTCTGATTCAGAGACAATACCCAAATATAAACAGTCGTTTGGAGACAATAAAACGGTCTCAATAAGCTCACAAGTAAAAGAGGCTCACAGTAAGAGTCACAGTAAAGGTCACAGTAAAGAGTCACGTAAAGAGTCACCAGTAAGGAGTCACAGTAAGGAGTCACAGTAAGGGAGTCACAGTACAGAGTCACAGTAAGGAGTCACAGTAAGGAGTCACAGTAAGAGAGTCACAGTAAGGAGTCACCAGTAAGGAGTCACGTGGCTCTATTCATTACATTTCCGTCTCTCCACTAGCTCCCACCAGATATTAAAACCCCATAGAGCTGATGTGTGGTCCAAGCGGGAGAAGCTCTAACCCGAGGCACATGTATGCCAGGACTCGTGTGGGTGGGAATCCGGACCAGTGCCCTTTGACCCCCCCGTCCCAACACTGTTCCAGCTCTTTAATTAAGTAAAGGAGTGGGAATGCCCTACTCCTTAAAAAAGACCTTTCCCCCCCTGAAATGATGGATATATTGTCTACGTCCTACCTTGTGGACTCTTCTCCTTTGTAGTAGTCTGCCGCCTGTTCATAGTGAGCTATAGCCTGCAGACAGAGACAACATTAGGACCACGCCTCACCACACAGTCCCCTCACCCACAGTCACCCCCCCCCCCCCTCGCACTCACCCACACAGTCCACCACTCACCACAGTCACCCCCCCCCTCGCACCTCACCCACACAGTCCACCCTCACCCACAGTCACCCCCTCGCACCTCACCCACACAGTCCCCCTCACCCACAGTCACCCCCCGCCACCTCGCACCCTCACCACAGAGTCCCCCCTCACCCACAGTCACCCCCCCCCCCCTCGCACCTCACCCACACAGCCCCCCCCCCACCCACAGTCACCCCCCCCTCGCACCTCACCCACACAGTCCCCCCCCCCCCCACCCACAGTCACCCCCCTCACCCACACAGCCCACACGCCTGGCTATGAGTGCAAATGTGCTATTATATCTGACCACAATGATTTTGCATCTTTACTCATAGGGGGCTGATTCTCCAGTCTATTCAGTTCCGACCTATACAAGACAGTATGACTAATCCCAGCTAGCTGGAGGATCAGATACAGGCTGTGTCCCCCGCGTCAATGCCTATATAAATGCACTACTTTTGACCATGGCCATAGGTCTGACCCGTATCAATGTCCACCAGCTCCGTCTCGTAGATCTCTGCGATGGAGATGTGATGTTTGGCTGCGAATGCGTGAACCGTCCCTAATGAGTTCAAAGAGAGGCCGTAAACCAGAAGAGGCGAAAGAGAGGAGTAACCAGAAGAGGCAGAAGAGAGAGTAAACCAGAAGAGGCAGAAAGAGAGGAGTAAAACCAGAAAGAGGCAGAAAGAGAGGAGTAAACCAGAAGAGCAGAAAGGAGAGGAGTAAACCAGAAGAGGCAAAGAGAGGAAGTAAACCAGAATAGAGGCAGAAAGAGAGGAGTAAACCAGAAGAGGCAGAAAGAGAGGAGTAAACCAGAAGAGAGCAGAAAGAGAGGAGTAAACCAGAAAGGCAGAAAGAGAGGAGTAAACCAGAAGAGGCAGAAAGAGAGGAGTAAACCAGAAGAGGCAGAAAGAGAGGAGTAAACCAGAAGAGGCAGAAAGAGAGGAGTAAACCAGAAGAGGCAAGAAAAGAAGGATAAACAGAAGAAGCAGAAAGAGAGGAGTAAAACAGAAGAAGCAGAAAGAGAGGAGTAAAACAGAAGAACAGAAAGAAGGAGTAAACAGAAGAAGCAGAAAGGGAGAGGAGTAACAGAAGAACGAAGAGAGGAGTAAGAAGAAGCAGAAGAGAGAGAAACAGAAGAAGCAGAAAGAGAGAAACAGAAGAAGCAGAAAGAGAGGAGTAAAACAGAAGAAGCAAAGAAGGAGTTAACAGAAGAAGCAGAAAGAGAGGAGTAAAACAGAAGAAGCAGAAAGAGAGGAGTAACAGAAGAAGCAGAAAGAGAGGAGTAAACAGAAGAGAAGCAGAAAGAGAGGAGTAAACAGAAGAAGCGAAAGAGAGGAGTAAAACAGAAGAAGCAGAAGAGAGGAGTAAAACAAGAAGAAGCAGAAGAGAGGAGTAAACAGAAAAGAAGCAGAAGAGAGGAGTAAAACAGAAGAAGCAGAAAGAGAGGAAGTAAAACAGAAGAAAGCAGAAAGAGAGGAGGAAAACAGAAGAAGCAGAAGAGAGGAGTAAACAGAAGAAGCAGAAAGAGAGGAGGAAAACAGGAAGCAGAAAGAGAGGAGGAAAACAGGAAGCAGAAAGAGAGGAGGAAAACAGGAAGCAGAAGAAGAGGAGGAAACAGGAAGCAGAAAACAAAAAGAAGGATGAGAGAAGCAACAGAACACCAGACTAGGCTCATATCAGCTCTCTATGTTACTGGTGAAATACTTCAGACACACGCTGCCCATTGTTTTAGTGTGTTGAACCAATAGGTACAGTCAAAGAGGAGGGTATCAGGCCTCTAATCCACACTAACACTTCTCACCATGTCTGTGTAGATCTCGATAGGCTCGGTTCAGACAGTTGATAGCCTCTGTAGGGAGGGTACATCAGATGCATTATCAACTCACAGAGACCTTTTATTCACTCTGATTTTGCAGGAAAATACCAAGGTAATGTTTCATTTCTTCTGAGAAACATTACCTGCTCTTTTAGTGTTTGGTTGAGTGTCGACAGTGGTAGGGTAAAGACAGCTCTAACATGGGAGGAGGTAATGGTTGTAAGTCCATGTGTGTGGTGAGTGAGTGGAATACCTTGCGGGTCAGCTTTTTTGAAGGCGTTTCCAGCGTCTATGAAGTTAGTAGCAGCATCGTGTTTTGCTGCATCTGCAGGTGGAGACGGGCCCGCCTGGGAGAACGCGTTACCTGCAGCTGAAAACACAGTCATATTAGCCAACTATCACAATACAGCCATACTATCCTACTATCAACAATACAGCCATATTATCCTACTATCACAATACAGCCATACTATCCAACTATCACAATACAGCCATAATTATCCAACTATCACAATACAGCCATATTATACCTACTATCACAACACCAGTCATATTATCCTACTATCACAATACAGCCATATTATCCTACTATCACAATTACAGCCATATTAACCTACTAGCACAATACAGCCATATATCCAACTATCACATACAGCCATATTAATCCAACTATCACAATACAGCCATATTATCCAACTATCACAATACAGCCATTACTATCCTACTATCACAAATACAAGCCATATTATCCAACTATCACAATACAGCCATATTAATCCAACTATCACAATACAGCCATATTATCCTACTATCACAATACAGCCATACTATCCTACTATCACAATACAGCCTATTATCCAACTATCACAATACAGCATATTATCCAACTATCACAATACAGCCATATTATCCAACTATCACAATACAGCCATATTATCCTACTATACAATACAGCCATATTTATCCAACTATCACAATACAGCCATATTATCCAACTATCACAATACAGCCATATTATCCTACTATCACATACAGCCATATTATCCTACTATCACAATACAGCCATATTATCCAACTATCACAATACAGCCATATTATCCAACTATCACAATACAGCCATATTATCCTACTATCACAATACAGCCATATTACCTACTATCACAATACAGCCATATTATCCTACTATCACAATACAGCCATATTATCCTACTATCACAATACAGCCATATTATCCTACTATCACAATACCAAGCCATATTATCCTACTATCCACAATACAGCCATATTATCCAACTATCACAATACAGCCATAATATCCAACTATCACAATACGCCATATTATCCTACTATCACAATACCAAGCCATACTATCCTACTATCACAATACAGCCATATTACCCTACTATCACAATACAGCCATATTATCTTACTATCACAATACAGCCATATTACCCTACTATTCACAATACAGGCCATATTATCTTACTATCACAATACAGCCATATTATCCTACTATCACAACCAACTATCACAATACATCCATATTATCCTACTATCACAATACAGCCATATTATCCTACTATCACAAATACAGCCATATTATCCTAACTATCACAACCAACTACACAATACAGCCATATTATCCTACTATCACAATACAGGCCTATTATCCAACTATCACAACCCAACTATCACAATACAGCCATATTATCCAACTATCACAACCAACTATCACAATACAGCCATACTACCTACTATCACAACCAACTATCACAATACAGCCATATTATCCTACTATCACAACACAGCCATATTATCCTACTATCACAATACAGCATATTATCCAACTATCACAAGCAACTATCACAATACAAGCCATACTATCCTACTATCACAACCAACTATCACAATACAGCCATACTATCATACCAACTATCACAATACAGCCATAGTATCCTACTATCACAATACAGCCATACTTTCCTACTATCACAACCCAACTAATCACAATAGACATATTATCCTACTATCACACCACCAACTAATCACAATACACCATATATCCTACTATCACAACCAACTATCACAATACAGCCATATTTCCAACTATCACAATACAAGCCATATTATCCTACTATCACAATACAGCCATATTATCCTACTATCACAATACAGCCATACTATCCTACTATCACAACCAACTATCACAATAGACATATTATCCTACTATCACAACCAACTATCACAATACAGCCATATTATCCTACTACACAAATACAGCCATATTATCCTACTATCACAATCAACTATCACAATACAAGCCATATTATCCTACATCACAATACAGCCATACTATCCTACTATACAAATACAGCCATACTATCCTACTATCACAACCAACTATCACAATACAGCCATACTATCCTACTATCACAATACAGCCATATTATCCAACTATCACAACCAACTATCACAATACAGCCATACTATCCTACTATTACAATACAGCCATATTATCCTACTATCACAATCAACTATCACAATACAGCCATACTATCCTACTATCACAACAACTATCACAATACAGCCATATTATCCTACTATCACAACCAACTATCACAATACAGCCATATTATCCAACTATCACAACCAACTATCACAATACAGCCGATATATCCCAACTATCACATACAGCCATATTATCCTACTATCACAATACAGCCATATTATCCTACTATCCACAATGACAGCCATACTATCCTACTATCACAACCAACTATAACAATACAGCCATATTATCCTACTATCACAATACAGCCATATATTCCAACTATCACACCAACTATCACAATACAGCCATATTATTCTACTATCACAATACAGCCGTATTATTCCAACTATCACAACCAACTATCAAAATACAGCCATATTATCCTACCTATCACAATACAGCCATATTATCCAACTATCACAACCAACTATCACAATACAGCTCCATATTATCCAACTATCACAACCAACTATCACAATACAGACAAAGTGCATTCGGAAAGTATGTCAGAACCCCTTGACTTTCCCCCACATTTTGTTACGTTAGAGCCTTATCAAAATGAATTAAAATAAAAAAATTACTCAGTCTACACACAATAATGACAAAGTGAAAACAGTTTAAAAATGTATTACAAATAAAAAACTAAAATAACCTTATTTACATAAGTATTCAGACTCTTTGCTATGAGAATCAAAATTGAGCTCAGGTGCATCTTGTTTTCCTAGAGATGTTTCCACGGCTTGATGGGAGTCACTGTTGTAAATGATTGCGACATGTGATGGAAAGGCACACACCTGTCTATATAAGGTCCCACAGTTGACAGTGAATGTCAGAGCAAAAGCCAAGCCATGAGGTAGAATGAATTGTCCGTAAAGCTCCGAGACAGGATTGCATTGAGGCACGGATCTGGGGAAGGGTACCAAAACATTTCTACTGCATTCAAGAACACAGTGGCCTCCATCATTCTTAAAATGGAAGAAGTTTGGAACCACCAAGACTCTTCCTAGAACTGGCCGCCCGGCCAAACTGAGCAATCGGGGGAGAAGGGCCTTGGTCAGGGAGGTGACTAAGAACCCGATGGTCACTCTGACAGAGCTCCAGAGTTCCTCTGTGGAGATAGGAGAACCTTCCAGAAGGACAACCATCTCTGCAGCACGCCACCAATCAGGMCTTTATGGTAGAGACGGAAGCCACTCCTCAGTAAAAGGCACATGACAAGCCCGCTTGGAGTTTGCCAAAAGGCACCTAAAGGACTCGGACCATGACAAACAAGATTCTCTGGTCTGGTGAAACCAAGATTGAACTATTTGGCCTGAATGCCAAGCATCATGTCTGGAGGAAACCTGGCACCATCCCTACGGTGAAGCATGGTGGTGGCAGCATCATGTTGTGGGGTTGTTTTTCCAAAGGTAGGGACTGGGAGACTAGTCAGGATCGAGGCAAAGATGAACAGAGCACACAGCCAAGACAACGCAAGTGTGGCTTTGGGACAAGTCTCTGAATGTCCTTGAGTGGCCCAGCCAGAGCCCGGACTTGAACCCGATCGAACATCTCTGGAGACACCTGAAAATAGCTGTGCAGCGACACTCCCCATCCAACCCGACAGAGATTGAGAGGATCTGCAGAGAAGAATGGGAGAAACTCCCCAAATACAGGTGTGCCAAGCTTGTAGTGTCATACCCAAGAAGACYAAAGGCTGTAATCGCTGCCAAAGGTGCTTCAACAAAGTACTGAGTAAAGGGTCTGAATACTTAAGTAAAAATGGTGGGGTATTGCATGTAGATTGAGAAGAAAAAAATATTCAATAAATTGTAGAATAAGGCTGTAACAAATTTGGGAAAAGTCAAGGGGTCTGAATACTTTGAATGCACTATATCCACTATCACAACGCAGCCATATCCCCATCGCCAGGGCCATAATCCCCCCATCCACAATGCCAGCCATATCCATCCCAACTCCCATACCTCACAACGCCAGCCATATCCCCCCATCACAATGCAGCCATATCCCCCATCGCAGCCATTAATCCCCCCATCACAAACGCAGCCATATCCCCATCACAACGCAGCCATATCCCCCCCCCATCCACAACGCAGCCATATCCCCATCGCAGCCATATCCCCATCACAACGCACCATATCCCCCATCACAACCGCAGCCTATCATCCAACTGCCATATCCCACGATCACAACGCTGCCATATCCACGATCACAACGTCCATATCACGATCACAACGCTGCCATATCCACGATCACAACGCTGCCATATCACGATCACAACGCTGCCATATCCACGATCACAACGCTGCCATATCCACGATCACAACGCTGCCATATCCACGATCACAACGCTGCCATATCCACGATCACAACGCTGCCATATCCACATCACAACGCTGCCATATCCACAGATCACAACGCTGCCATATCCACGATCACAACGCAGCCATATCCCCCATCACAACGCAGCCATATCCCCCTCACAACCAGCCATATCCACGACACAACGCTGCCATACCATTCACAACGCTGCCATATCCACCATCACAACGCTGCCATATCCACCATCACAACGCGTGCCATATCCACGATCACAACGCTAGCCATATCCTACGAATCACAACGCTTGCCATATCCACGATCACAACGCTGCCATACCACTTGAAGATCCTTCTTTGGCACAAATCGACGTGTCGTTAAAACTAGCAGCGCTCGTGTTTCTCCGACGCACATTCTGCCTACGATGGAGCTACGGCGAGGTGACGCCCTTTCTCTCCTCACCAGCATACTAACGGCACGGTCTTATCGAATTCAAATGGTGCAGCCCAAGAAGCAGTTCATTTTAAAGTTTAGAAGAAGTGACTGCTAAAACACTAACTCCTTTCGTATAAACTGATAGCATACTAGCATAAATAAAATTGGGTGTGGTAGCCAGTTGTTTTTTAACTGCATGCAGTTGACTGGTGACAATGACATCCATACAACCAGTTCTATATGGTACAAGACAGTGTTCTCCCCACCCAGTTCTATATGGTTACAAGACAGTGTTCTCCCCACACCAGTTCTATATGGTTACAAGACAGTGTTCTCCCCCACACCAGTTCTATATGGTTACAAGACAGTGTTCTCCCCACACCAGTTCTATATGGTTACAAGACAGTGTTCTCCTCACACCAGTTCTATATGGTTACAAGACAGTGTTCTCCCACACCAGTTCTATATATGGTTACAAGACAGTGTTCCCACAACCAGTTCTATAGGTTACAAGACAGTGTTCTTCCCCACACCAGTTCTATATGGTTACAAGACAGTGTTCTCCCCACACCAGTTCTATATGGTTACAAGACAGTGTTCTCCCCCCCACACCAGTTCTATATGGTTACCAAGATAATGTTCTCCTCACACCAGTTCTATATGGTACAAGACAGTGTTCTCCTCACACCAGTTCTATATGGTTACAAGATATGTTTCCCCACACCATCGTTCTATATGGTTACAAGACAGTGTTCTCCCCCCACACCAGTTCTATATGGTTACAACAGTGTTCTCTCACACCAGTTCTATATGGTACAAGACATGTTCTCCCCACACCAGTTCTATATGTTACAAGACAGTGTTCTCCCCCCCACACCAGTTCTATATGGTTACAAGACAGGTGTTCTCCTCACACCAGTTCTATATGGTTACAAGACAGTGTTCTCCCCACCACCCAGTTCTATATGGTTACAAGACAGTGTTCTCCCCCACACCAGTTCTATATGGTTACAAGACAGTGTTCTCCTCACACCAGTTCTATATGGTTACAAGACAGTGTTCTCCTCACACCAGTTCTATATGGTACAAGACAGTGTCTCCCCCCACACCAGTTCTATATTGGTTACAGACAGTGTTCTCCCCCCACACCAGTTCTATATGGTTACAAGACAGTGTTCTCCCCCCCACACCAGTTCTATATGGTTACAAGACAGTGTTCTCCCCCACACCAGTTCTATATGGTTACAAGACAGTGTTCTCCCCCCCACACCAGTTCTATATGGTTACAAGACAGTGTTCTCCCCACACCAGTTCTATATGGTTACAAGACAGTGTTCTCCCCACACCAGTTCTATATGGTTACAAGACAGTGTTCTCCCCACACCATTCTATATGGTACAAGACAGTTTCTCCTCACACCAGTTCTATATGGGTTACAAGACAGTGTTCTCCTCACACCAGTTCTATATGGTTACAAGACAGTGTTCTCCCCCCCACACCAGTTCTATATGGTACAAGACAGTGTTCTCCCCCCACACCAGTTTCTATATGGTTACAAGACAGTGTTCTCCCCCCCACACCAGTTCTATATGGTTACAAGACAGTGTTCTCACCACACCGTTCTTCGCCATCTTGTACATTTGGCAGCCCTGGCGTACATATCACAGGCCTCCTCCATCTTGGATGAGCCTCTGCATCAACAAAAGAAGAGTAGCAGTGAGCCAGAGGCACTAAAACAGGTGGTATCAGGACTAGTAACACAGTGTAGGCTTTGTTAAAAATATTGTCAAGTATACCACAGACTGTATTGGCAAAAAAAAACTGTCAGAATAGCAGTTCAAATGTGTGCATGAGATGAGACAACAACTAGACCTATTAACTAAACAACCAAAAGTATGATTGAGAAACATTATGAGTAAGGAATCATTGTTGATGTTTCAAAAAAAGTGTGAAGACAAAAAGGTCTCAGTAGTGGATTGGGGAACAGAATGTAACAACCAGAGCCTAACACAGACACCATCATGTTTAAATCAACTGATGATGGACAGGCTGTGAGGTCATTTCACAATAGCAGCATATTATGCTGACTGCACAATCGCAGACAATTTTTTCCCCTCCAAAATAAAGTCCACCTGCAAAGACCTAACTTTGGAATAATCACATAATTTTGCATTCTAGCACTGGGGGGGGGGGGGGTAATTTAATGCATTTTGTTTTGAATATTGTATTATTCATACCAGCATTTATTTGAAAGATTACACAAATACTGGTATGCTGAAAGCTAATTGTGTAGGACAGGCTATACTGAAAAGAAATATACTTTAAAAAAATATGTTTTTATTACTCAATAGAGTCTGCATAACTTAAATGGGTCTCTTGTGCTGGGCAACTGKTTTAATACAGAGTACTGATGATTCCTTACTTCACCCACTGCAATGCAATACAGGGTACATGGGATGCTTATTGGCTTGTAGAGAGAACATTTCTACCCGTCTCAGCTAAAGTGGGTGGGAAATACTCAGCAGGGTCTCTACTAAGCAAATAGGGTTCGTTTTTGGAGGGGGGGGGGACTGTCACCCAGCAGTACATTCTCCACACCCTCCATAGCTCCCAATGTAATAGACAGTACATGGGATACACATTGGCTTGTAGAGAGGGAACTTTTCTACCTGTCTCAGCTAAAGTGAGGTGGGGAATACTCAGTACGGTCTCTACTAACCAAGTATGGATCATTTTGGAGAGGGACTGTGTCGCACGGCCTGCTGCTGGCTTTTCACTCCACCCTCTCCGTACCCCCTCCATAACCACCCCTAATGCAATACACTGTACATTGGATAGCCATCATATTGGCTTGTAGAGCGAGAACTTTTAGTTCCCGGACACATTTGGCGTAACCTCTTTGCTGTCACAAAACAAACGATGTAATTCCTGACTCTCAAAAAAAACAAAAAAAACACAGGTGACATTAACACACTATTCCTTAAGGATGTGATTTCAAAAGATCATTCATAGGTTATAATCCTCATTAGTAWGTGGAGATGGAAGTTTTGGTTGTCTTCGGAATTAGACCTTTAGACCCAGATGAGTCGTTCTTTGAGCATTTGTCAGTGTACATATTACTTTGGTCTTTCTGAAAATAGTA
This sequence comes from Salvelinus sp. IW2-2015, assembly GCF_002910315.2. Lineage (NCBI taxonomy): Eukaryota > Metazoa > Chordata > Actinopteri > Salmoniformes > Salmonidae > Salvelinus > Salvelinus sp. IW2-2015. The sequence continues at coordinate 36,842 of NW_019944276.1, read as the reverse complement.
CTGTTCCACAGTTTCTCCTGGTACGATTATTTCTGTACGTAGTACTGTTCCACCAGTTCTTCTGGTATGATACCAGACAGAAAGACTTGTTCAGAAGTTATTGGGACCGTCTCTAAGGTAAAGCCCAGACTTGATTTTGATACACGAGTGCAGTCGATATAGCAGAGCTTGTTATAATACTACAGAATTCTAAGACGTGTWTGTTATATATGCAGGATAGATTCAAGCTCTTAGGTAAACAGCTCTCTGCTGTCCTGTCTACTGTATCTTCACAAGTAATATATGGAACAAGGATTACATTAAAAGCTTGACAACTGAAAGTTATTAGCAGTATTACATATTTTACAAATCTAGATTTCTTGTGATTCTTGCAGTGAAATTAATTATTTGACGCCTCTTTCTCAAATATGACTTGTTCCAACTATTGGTTGTTTTTTACCCTGGCTATACATGGCTTTCTTGCACTGAYTGCAATTTGGGGAGCATAAACTGTCAATGTGGAGGAGAACCTTGGATAATAAATGTGCAGGTAGCATTTCCTTCACAAAATAATTTATAATGTCACACGTCGCTGTGTTGAAGAAATGTCTGTGTAGTCGGCCCTGTTTTCACAGCATCCAACTGTGAAATGACTTTTCTCAATTGCTGATTTGGACTCATAGGGTTTTCGTTAAGTGATCTTTTTGTGACATTCTTTGAAAGTGGATATTTTCTTCAGAAATGTCAAAACAGTAAAGGCTTGACCCTCAAGATGATTGATGGAATAGTTACATGTTGGAATAACATCAATACCGGAACTCATTACGTTATTCATTAAACTATATAACTCCTGCTGGGTCCTCAATGTTTGTAGATTCTATAGAGAGGACGGTTATCAGCCGTAATAATTAAAAGAGTCATATATAAAGACGGGTCCACTGGTGTCCTTTCTTGCAGTTCATCCCTGAATGACAGACTCCTGAGCTCTATCAGTAGGTCAACCTCTCATTGCCAACTGCTGGAAGATCTTCAAAGTGAGATGGGGATACAGGGTTTCACATTACAAAATGGTGACTTTTGATCTTCCACAAGAAACAGAAAGTTCTGTATGAGGGTTATCCCATGTACTGTCTATTACAGTGTTTTGCATTAGGAGCTATGGAGGGCATGGAGAACAAAGTGCTGCAGGGTGACAGTCCACCTCCAAAACTAACCCTATTTGGTTAGTAGAGACCCTGCTGAGTATTTCCCACCCACTTCAGCTGAGACAAGTAGAAACGTTCTCTACAGTCCAATATTCTCAACATACCAGTATCACTGTCTTTTTTTATTGGCCTTAAAAGAAATCTAGGCATCTTTCCTATTTGTTTTCATAAAAATACTTACTAGATTTTCTTTTTGCACGATAAAAGTAGATATTGATTAAAATCCTAATATCTTTTGAACGAGTTATCCACATTATAATGTTTTTGAAATGCAGACTTTTATTTGAAAGATTTCGTCATTACCATACCAACGTGACGTCACCGTTTGTACTGCTGGCAGAATACCAGTAAACAAGGGGCCATAGAATAAAATAGAAAAATACGTTTGCTTTACTTTGTGTTACCAGCCAATATAGAAATACAACTTAGTCCAAGTCAAAAAATACCTCACCTAATTTCAACAGTTTTTGGGTACTTTATTTGGTTGTCCAACAGGCTAAAGTTAGCTAGCTAAATTACTTTGTTGACTTGTTTGCTAGCTAAGCTAACTGCTGTTAGCTGGATGATGAAATTGCACTAACGTTAGTAGACCAATACTAGATAACTTTTTTTTTCTTCGACAATAAACGTTAAATTGTAGTTGGTAACTAATAGCTAACAGTAACATAATTAGCAAAAAGTACCTAACGTTACTCACTGTACTATTTGCGATTATTAGCTAAACTACCGGGGCTAGCTAGCTGGAATGCTCACCCAAACAACGCCCCAAAAAACGACTGAGACGATTTCAGTTTCTTTTCAGCCTCAGCAATCAGAGCCGAGGCTTCCTTCTCTTTTCCAGAGTTGTCCATGTTTGTAACAACTAGTTAAACTTTAGAAATTTAGTAAAGCAGCAGCTGTCTTTTTTTTCTTCTTCTTCTTCGTCTTCTTCTTCTGTGGATTTTTTTTTATGGCGGTTGGCAACCAACTTTAAGGTGCATTACCGCCACCAACTGGACTGGAGTGTAGACCAGAGACAGGAAAGGTCTAACTCCGAACCAATATTCTTGTCTCGCTAAGGAAACGAAATAGATAATTAAATACGACATCCCCTGGTGATTTCCCCAGCAGTTCACTTAATCCTGGCTGTTAAACCCCATTACTCCTCAAATCTAATAACAATCGCTCCCTTTCCCTCACATATTTCTGGCACTGAAGTAGAACGTGTTCCACTGTCTCCATCTCCTCCTGACAATGATCACACCTCCCAGTCGGATGTTTCCCCACCAATTTAACGGTACAATTGAGCTTTGTGTGTCCCAGTTTCAGCCTTGTGATTACACTTTCCTTCCTTCTCTCTCTCTCGGTTTGATGACCTCCCTGCCACCACCTTTTCCTGAATCTTATACAGGTGTCTTTCTTTTGCCTCCCTGTTCCACAACTCTTGGCGTTTGTTTTTAACACACTAACCTAATGATGATCCATACCTCGTTAACATGAGTTTAACATAATGATGATCCATACCTGTTAACAGAGTTTAACCCATGATGATCATACTGTTAACATAGTTTAACCAATGATGATCCATACCTGTTAACATAGTTTAACCTATATGATGATCCATACCTGTTAACATAGTTTAACCTAGATGATGATCATACCTGTTAACATAGTTTAACCCAATGATGATCCATACCTGTTAACATGAGTTTAACCTAATGATGATCCATACCTGTTAACATAGTTTAACCTAATGATATGATCCATACCTGTAACATAGTTTAACCTAATGATGATCCATACCTGTCTAACTAGTTTAACCTAATGGATGACATACCTGCTTAACATGTTTAACCAAGATGATCCATACCGTTAAATAGTTTAACTCAATGATGGCATCATACCTGTTAACATAGTTTAACCTATATGATGATCATACTGTTAACAAGTTGTAACCCAATGATGATCCATACCTGTTAACATAGTTCCACAAATGATGATCCATACCTGTTAACAGAGTTTAACCTAATGATGATCCATACCTGTTAACAATAGTTTAACCTAATGATGATCCATACTGTTCAGTACAATGTCCTACCTTTAACATAGTTTAACCTAATGATGATCAATACCTGTTAACAGAGTTTAACCCAATGATGATCCATAACCTGTTAACATAGTTTAACTAATGATGACTCATACCTGTTAACAAGTTTAACCCATGATGATCCATACCTGTTAACATAGTTTAACCTAATGATGATCCATAACCTGTTACATAGTTTAACAATTGATGATCCATACCTGTTAACATTTTAAACGCTAATGATGACCATACCTGTTAACATAGTTTAACCTATGATGATGACCCATACCTGTTACACATAGTTTAATCCAATGATGACCATACCTGTTAACATAGTTTAACCTAATGAGATGATCATACCTGTTAACATAGTTTAACCTAATGATGATCATACCTGTTAAATAGTTTAACTAATATGATGATCCATACCTGTTAACAATAGTTTAACCTAATGATATCTCTATACCTGTTAACATAGTTTACCCTAATGATGATCCATACCGTTAACATAGTTTAACCTAATATGATGATCCATAACTGTTAACATAGTTTAACCCCAATGATGATCCATACCTGTTAACATAGTTTTAACCTAATGATGATCCATACCTGTTAACATAGTTTAACCTAATGATGATGTCCATACCTGTTAACATGTTTAACCTAATGATGATGATCCATCACTGTTAACATAAGTTTTACCTAATGATGATCCATACCTGTTAACAGAGTTTAACCCAATGATGATCCATACCTGTGAACATAGTTTAACCTAATGATGTCCATACCTGTTAACATAGTTTTAACCTAATGATGATGATCCATACCTGTTAACATAGTTTAACCAATGATGATCCATCCTGTTAACATAGTTTAACCTAATATGATGCCATACCTGTTAACATAGTTTAACCTAATATGATCCATACCTGTTAACATAGTTTAACCCAATGATGATCCATACCTGTTAACATAGTTTAACCTAATGATGATCCATACCTGTTATACATAGGTTTAACCTAATGATGATGATCATTACTGTTAACAATAGATTTAACCCAATGATGATCCATACCTGTTAACAAGTTAACCTAATGATTGATGATCAATACCTGTTAACAGCAGTTTTAACCAACTGATGATGCCATACTGTTAACATAGTTTAACCCCAATGATGATCCATACCTGTTAACATAGTTTAACCAATGATGATCCATACACTGTTAACATAGTTTAACCTAATGATGATCCATACCTGTTAACATAGTTTAACCTAATGATGATCAATACCTCTGTTAACATGAGTTTAACCAATGATGATCCATACCTGTTAACATAGTTTAACCCAATGATGATCCATACCTGTTAACATAGTTTAACCCAATGATGATCCATACCTGTTAACAGCCTAGATTAACCTAATGATGGCTCATACCATGGTGGCAGGTAGCCTAGTGGTTAGAATGTTGGACTACTAACCAAAAGGTTGCAAGATCAAATCCCAGAGCTGACAAGATAAAAATGTGTCATTCTGGCCCTGAACAAGGCAATTAACCCACTCGTTCCTAGGCTGTCATTGAAAATAAGAACTTGTTCTTAACTGACTTGCCTAGATAAATGAAGGTGAAATTATTATTTCTTTAAAAAAAATACCTCTTAACAACCTAGATTAACCAAATCGTCATGGTGATGGAGAACCTTTACACATTAAAATCAGCGCAGGGCCAGCCTTGATATGTGCCAAAAAATGCATCAGGTCAATCGCTTGGCCTGACAAAAACATATATCAAAAACAAATCATGTTGCTATAGGTTTATACCACCCCAATTATGCATAACCTTCCAACAACTTTCTTAAACCCAGCTTGGTCACAATTAATTCAAAGGTTGGCCTCTTGGACTTGGGTCTTGGATTGATTCATGGATCACAGCCCATCTCTACAAATTGTAATTTGTGAGAAAATACAAGTGATTATTACTTGTTCTTTTAGAAACGTCAATGTTTAGCGTTCCACTTCCAAACATAAAAGGCTTGACGTTCTTTTAAAAGCGAATTATTACAAAGTGACAAGCGGTAAATGTGCAGCAGTAGAACAACCGTTTGGACCAGCACTCTAGATATTCTAGAACTTTCTGTTTCTCCGATTAAATCAAAAGTCACCATTTTGTAATGTGAAACCCTGTATCCCCATCTCACTTTAATGATCTTCCAGCAGTTGGCAATGAGAGGTTGACCTACTGATAGAGCTCAGGAGTCTGTCATCCAGGGATGAACAGCAAGAAAGGACACCAGTGGACCCATCTTTATATTTGACTATTTTACTGCACTCAAGTATCAAAATATTATTTACCTTTATTTCAACAGGGAATTCATATTGAGACTAAAGTCTTTTTTACAAATGAGCCCAACACAATACAAAAACAAGCACATACAACAATAGATAAACATAAATATAGACAATATGCACATTAAGATACAAAACAGTCAATTAAAACAAACACATTTTTCATGATAAAAATCCTCTTTTAGCTGTATGAATTGCCCTAGGGACTTCAAAGCACCCAATTAAAACATATTTTGTAGATTATTCAATCACGACTCAGGATGTGACCCAGATGCAGACACGGGAGGCGGATAGTACAGTTCTCAGATGTTTAATTAGAAACACGTGGCATGCAAAGGGCAGGCAACGGTTCGTAATCGGGTCAGAGTTAGGCAGGTACAGGACGGCAGGCAGGCTCGGGGTCAGGGCAGGCAGAATGGTCAGAACCGGGAAAAACTAGGAAACAGAACTAGAGAAACAGGAAGGCGGGAAAGAACGCTGATAAGACCTGACAAGACGAACTGGCAACTGACAAACAGAGAACACATAGAATATTGTAAGAGCTTTCATTGTCTGCTTATATGCCCCCTTTAATTATCTTACGGTTCTGACTTGGTGTACAGGGAGAACACTGTAAGAACGGCCCATGTTCTAAATTCTGTCGCTGTACATTTCAAAAGTGCTGAATATATACACAGGGGATAATGGGGAAGATGGGCGACACCAGGAGGGGGGTGGAGACGAGCACAAAGACAGGTGAAGCAGATCAGGGTGTGACGTATTCCAAACACAGGGTGCAAGGGAGTTAACCTAACTCTGTAGAGGACTGTCACGATCGTCTTGCGGAGAGAGAGAGGACCAAGGCACAGCGTGTGAAGAATACATCTTCTCTTTATTTAGAAGAAGAAACAAAACAACAAATAGACGAACGTGAAGCTATTAACGACTAAGTGCAAACATGCAACATAGACAATTACCCACAAAACCCCAATGCCTATGACTGCCTTAAATATGGCTCCCAATCAGAGACAATGAACCACAGCTGCCTCTAATTGAGAACCAATCTAGGCAGCCATAGACATACAAACACCTAGACAAAACACTGACCCATTTACCATACAAAACCCCTAGACAATACAAACACACATACATTCCCCACGTCACACCCTGACCTAACTAAAATAATAAAGAAAACAAAGAATACTAAGGCCAGGGCGTGACAACGACAAAGGAGTTTTCAACGTTAACCAACCCTGTGAACGGGTTTGATGACTTGTTAAATCTTAACAAGGATGTTAGGTAAGTCCATAAGCCCTGCTTTTTATGGAGCAGGGCTTTGTAAACAAACATAATGTAATGATGTGATTGATCTGCATGACTTTAAAGAGGTCCAGACAACTTTTTGTTAAAGAATGTAGTAATAAAACCGTCTCCTGTGATAAAAACGAAGGGAGCTCATAAACGACATCCAGGGGTTTAAGACTAGTATTACCATAATCAAGAACAGGTAGAAAGGTTGACTGCACAATGTGCTTCCTGTTGACTAGAGAGAGGCAAGATCTTTCTATAAAAAAAAAAGGCTACTTAGCTTCTTAACAAGTTCGTTCGTATGCTTTTTAAACGGTAAATCATTGTCAATCCAAACACTAAATGTTATGAGGTCACAGTCCACTTCCCAGATCTCCACACTAAAAAGAGTCTGACAAGCAATATCCAGGAATTTCACAAGATCAAGGTCAATGTGTAAATCAATTGTTAAAATGCTTAGTATATGATATAACAACAAACAGCAGTATCATCAATGCAAGGAAAGAAAGACAGCGTTTTATGTCACATGATATTTGCCAAATCCATGAAGACTCCAAGTATGAGAAAGGGTTTAAACACAGGTTATGATTTAACTCATGAATTATATTGAATGTATCTATGTTCCCCCTTTATATCATACTCTTCTACATTTGCACACAGTGTGCATAGATTTTTCTATTGTGTTATTTTACAAGTCTTTGCTAGGTAAAGCCCTGCCTTATCTCAGCTCACTGGTCACCATAGCAGCACCCACTCGTAGCACGCGCTCCAGCAGGTATATCTCACTGGTCACCCCCAAAGCCAATTCCTCCTTTGGTCGTCTTTCCTTCCAGTTCTCTGCTGCCAATGACTGGAACGAACTGCAAAAATCTCTCTTAACTCCCTTATCTTACCTCATTTGCACTCACTGTATATAGACTTTTTGTTTTCTTTTGTTCTACTGTATTATTGACTATGTTTTCTTTATTCCATGTGTAACTCTGTGTTGTTGTGTGTCGCACTGCTTTGCTATATTCTTGTCCAGGTCGCAGTTGCAAATGAGAACTTTTTCTCAACTAGCCTACCTGGTTAAATAAAGGTGAAATATATATTTTTATTAAATAAAAATTATGAAATACTGTTACTGTAATTGTTTAGCTGACAGATATAGCCTAGCTACCTAGCTAACCATTGGTTATCTTATTAAATTATGCTACACAGCAAAAACCAACAGTGTCTATTGCTAGATTAGAGATATGCCCTAGCTATAGAGTACAACAGTATGAGTCATAATACCCATAACACCTAGCAGTCAAACAAGGAAATGGTTCCAATAGTTTTCCCACTATTCATTTTTCTCATTTTGGAAGCGCTTAAAACAAGGGCTGTGTTGTGTGTAGGCTTACCCTGACATGACATTTTGATAACCTAGTAAATCTCGTTAGGACAAGGTGACTTTTATCAATATATTTGGATGTATTTACACCCCCCCAAAAAATGGAATGCTAATGTGGCTATCATAAAGAACTACAAATACCATGATGTTCTGGACAAAACTGCCGAATTGAGACAAAGGTAAGAATCTCTGGATTAACCATTTAATGTCAGCTCAAATTGATATACCTACTGTAGCACAGCTCTGCTGATAACAGGCATGAAGGCTCTGGTGTGGATAATATGATTTACTACCTGTACTTGAAAATGCTGCTGAAATCAATCGGTGTGCGCCCTCTAGTGGAGAATGTATGTAAAATAGAGGTGCAGAAGAGCTGAGGACATCATCTGTGTATGTTCAATTTATAACCGTAAGTTTCTGAATGCTTGGTTAAAAGTGGCGCAAACAAAAATTGGGGGATGCATGTCAACGAAAGCCACTACACAACACTAAACTCTGTCAATCACCGTATTCTTATCGGCAGACTCAACAGCCTTGGTTTCTCAACTGACTGCCTCGCCTGGTTCACCAACTACTTCGCAGACAGAGTTCAGTGTGTCAAATCGGCGGGACTGTTGGCAGTCACTATGGGGGTACCACAGGGTTCAATTCTCGGACCGACTCTTTTTTCTGTATATCAACGATGTCGCTCTTGCTGCGGGTGATTCCCTGATCCACCTCTACGCATACGACACCATTCTGTATACATCTGGCCCTTCTTTGGACACTGTGTAAACTAACCTCCAAACAAGCTTCAATGTCATACAACACTCCTTCCTTGGCCTCCAACTGCTCATAAACGCTAGCAAAACCAAATGCATGCTTTTCAACCGTTCGCTGCCTGCACCCGCACGCCCGACTAGCATCACCACCCTGGACGGTTCCGACCTAGAATACGTGGACAACTACAAATATCTAGGTGTCTGGCTAGACTGTAAACTCTCCTTCCAGACTCATATCAAACATCTCCAATCCAAAATCAAATCTAGAATCGGCTTCCTATTTCGCAACAAAGCCTCCTTCACTCACGCCGCCAAACTTACCCTCGTAAAACTGACTATACTACCGATCCTCGACTTTGGCGATGTCATCTACAAATTAGCTTCCAATACTCGACTCAGCAAATTGGATGCAGTTTATCACAGTGCCATCCGTTTTGTTACTAAAGCACCTTATACCACCCACCACTGCGACCTGTATGCTCTAGTCATCTATAAGTCTATGCTAGGTAAAGCTCCGCCTTATCTCAGCTCACTGGTCACCATAACAACACCCACCCATAGCACGCGCTCCAGCAGGTATATCTCACTGGTCATCCCCAAAGCCAACACCTCTTTGGCCGCCTTTCCTTCCAGTTCTCTGCTGCCAATGACTGGAACGAATTGCAAAAATTGCTGAAGCTGGAGACTTATATTTCTCTCACTAGCTTTAAACATCAGCTATCTGATCAGCTAACCAATCGCTGCAGTTGTACATAGTCCACCTGTAAATAGCCCACCCAATCTACCTACCTCATCCTCATATTGTTTTTATTTACTTTGCTGCTCTTTTGCACTCCAGTATCACCACTTACACACCATCATCTGCTCATCATCATCTGCTCATCTATCACTCCAGTGTTAATCTGCTAAATTGTAATTACTTTGCTACTATGGCCTATTTATTGCCTTACCTCCTCACGCCATTTACACACACTGTATATAGACTTTCTTTTTTTTCTATTGTGTTATTGACTGTACGTTTGTTTATTCCATGTGTAACTCTGTGTTGTTGTTTTTGTCGCACTGCTTTGCTTTATCTTGGCCAGGTCGCAGTTGTAAATGAGAACTTGTTTTCAACTAGCTTACCTGGTTAAATAAAGGTGAAATAAAAAAAATGAAAAAAATACATTAATTGCACTATAACGGTGACAAACTGTGACCACAAACTGTTAGGGCCTACATAAAGCTGTCCCAACAGCAGAGTCCCAACACCTTACCACTGCTACACCTGGCTATCAGTGGAGCCTTGTCTGGCAGCAAAACAGTTCATTCAGCCTCATTTACTGCTTTAAAAAAAAAMCATAGCTGATATGACTGACTTGCTTAAACAAATGTGATTTCTACTGACAATTGAGATGTACAAACTATGGCATAAGGGGACGATGAGCGAATAAGAGGCAATCCGTAATTTCAATTAAGACACAAATGAGCGAGCTAAGATGGACATAGTCAATTTAACAATTTGTTCAGCACTTTTGAAATGTACAGCGACAGAATTCAGAACATGGGCCGTTCTTACAGTGTTCTCCCTGTACACCAAGTCAGAACCGTAAGATAATTAAAGGGGGCATATAAGCAGACAATGAAAGCTCTTACAATATTCGATGATTACATTTCTCTAAAACAGGTTATAGGCTACATGTGCACCACCAAGTCAGAACAGTAGGTGAAATGAAGAGGGGAAAATAGACCAAATTATTAGGGTGAGGCACATGGGTTACTAACAGCTTACTACACAACATACACTTAGTATTATTTTCTTAGCTATAGTATACATATCTCCGTGGCATATTACATCATTTATGCAGCAGCATACAATACATTTTTGCACTCACCTGTGCTCACTTGAACAGGACGGTGGCGCAGCAATCCTTCGTGGGCTAATTTTATCATCATAATTTGTCATCAAAGTCTGTCATTCTCCGTATTTATTGTGCTTTCAAAACAACTGGGAACTCTGGGAAAAAAACAAGGTAAAATCACGATGATGTCAGTGATCTTCAGGTCGTAGCTCTAGAAAGAGACCCGAGTTCCCGATTTACAATTCCAAGTTGGATGACCGTTCAAAACGTATTTTACCAGCCGGAGCTCGGTTTTTCTAGAGTTCCCAGTTGTCTTGAACTCACTGAAGTCAAATCTCCCAGTTCCCGAGTTAACAGTTGTTTTGAGCCCTGCAGAAGTCATGCTGGATTGACAGCATGGCCAATGTTGGATGTTTATCATTTTAAGCTTGGAAAAGAGACCCTTGAACCCAGACTTGGACCACACACCCACTCCACTGAATAGCAGGCTAGTGATGCTTTGCAATGCTTGCAGTTAGCCACTGATTCCTTCTAAACCAGTCATTGTTGAATTTGCGATTTCCAACTTGTTGTGTAATGTTTATGTCCAATGGCCGATGAGCACCGATACGTTTTATCCATAATTTCTCTTCATTATTTCTCTTCATATGCTTCAATGCCATACAACACTCCTTCCGTGGCCTCCAACTGCTCTTAAACGCTAGTAAAACCAAATGCATGCTTTTCAACCGTTCGCTGCCTGCACCCGCACGCCCGACTAGCATCACCACCCTGGACGGTTCTGATTCTGTCTCTTATACACATCTAGATGTGTATAAGAGACAGGGCTACACCCACCCGCAGCACGCGCTCCAGCAGGTGTATCTCACTGATCATCCCTAAAGCTAAAACCTCATTTGGACGCCTTTCCTTCCAGTTCTCTGCTGCCTGCGACTGGAACGAATTGCAAAAATCTCTGAAGTTGGAGACTTTTATCTCCCTCAACAACTTTAAAAATCTGCTATCCGAGCAGCTAACCGATCGCTGCAGCTGTACATAGTCCATCTGTAAACTACCCACCCAATTTACCTACCTCACCCCCCATACTGCTTTTATTTATTTACTTTTCTGCTCTTTTGCACACCAGTATCTCTTCTTGCACATGTTCATCTGATGATTTATCACTCCAGTGTTAATCTGCTAAATTGTAATTATTCGATTTATTGCCTACCTCATGCCTTTTGCACACATTGTATATAGATTCTCTTTTTTTCTACCATGTTATTGACTTGATTATTGTTTACTCCATGTGTAACTCTGTGTTGTCTGTTCACACTGCTATGCTTTATCTTGGCCAGGTCGCAGTTGCAAATGAGAACTTGTTCTCAACTAGCCTACCTGGTTAAATAAAGGTGAAATAAAAAAATTAAAATAAAATTCATATGACAAGGATTGAAAAGGATTTGCCAATAGATTGTCGACTTGATTCATTATGATGACTGCTAGCTTGCTAGCTAAGATTTTGAAAGTACGATGTTGACATGATCAGTCTAATCAAAGCTACTGTAGATATAACGTGATTTGACGTCATTTTATCTGTGGCCAATGACCTTGAGCCTTCTTGGATGGGCACTTCTAATGTAACTCTATGGCAGCACTCAAGGGGCTTGAATGTTCGAGTTCTACCCATAGATTTTGCAGTGACGTAGTGTCCCCATGAGTGACAGAACACTGAGCCAATCACGGCACAACTAGAGAACATTACCAACCCCTACTCTCCGTATTTTCCGCTGGCTGCCCCACCACCACAGAAAGCACTGAGTTAGGCTGAAACACCTGCATGTTGGAGCTGCCATATTCAAGAATGCAAAAAAGAGTCCATGTTTGTATGCGGCTTTATTAACTCAATGAATTATATATATWTTTTTTTGCATTGTTAACAAACTGATATGTGACACGTATTAATGCCAAAATAACATGCAAAACAGGCAACCTCCTGAATGACGGGTCACCACTGATGGTTAAACATGCATAGATATCAAGGAAATAGCATGCAAAATACCGTTGCTGGTAATAGTATGGTGAGTGATATGACCTTTCTCAGAGTTGGCCACAGGCCAGCGGTCGGATATTCTAAAGATCCTCTAAATAAATGCTGCATTCACAAACGACATGTTTCATTCAACACCACGGGTATATGATTTTTATGAAAAAGGCCAATGTGTGTAAATTTTCATAATATATGATTTGAATGTAGCGTCAAAATCAACTAGAAGAACATTCTGTAACCACACCCAAATGGACAAATGATCTCTAGTCCTCATTCAAATTCAACCAATCACCGAGTGTAAACAACAACCGAAACCACGCCCCAGGAAAAATAGCTCTTTAAAACTGCCAATCCCTGTATGCTGGAGGTAAATGACCTAACACATCTTTTGTAGTCATCTTTTAACTGATCATGCCCTTTTTTGGGGGGGGTGTTGGCCAATCACATAACAAGATATATTTAATCACAAATAGCTTTGTCACTAATGCAGCTCTGAGGCAGAGAAGGATAGCTGTGTATTTACTTCAGGACACATAACTAGTGGTATTTTAATGCTATGGACAAAACATTAAGAACATCGGCTCTTTCCATGACATGGACTGACCAGGTGAAAGCTATGATCACTTGTTAAGTCTACTTCAGTGTAGATCAGGGTTCCCCAACTGGCAGCCCGCGGGTGATTTTATTTGGCCACTCAAGTTTTCGGAGAAAAAAACCCCCAACATTTATTTATTTTCATGGTTGGACATAAAAGACTGTAAAAACTTAAGGAAATCAGCTCTAAGTTATTTACATTTTTACAAATTTGTTCCCTAGTAATTCTCACACATAATAGAGACACGTGATTGTATACAAATGTAAACAAGGTTTGAAATTATTATGTTTTAGTCCAATATTATATATGTTTGGGCTTCTTGCATTTCAATTTGCAGTCTACAAATTATTTGTAATTATGTTCGGGACACTGACCATCCGCTCAAGAAAGAAATCGTCCTGCAGCTGTAAATGAAGGGGAGAAGACAGGTTAAAGAAGGATTTTTAAGCCTTGAGACATGGATTGGTTATTACCACAATCTCAGACATGAAATGCTAATAGCATAATCTATCTCTATTAGATTCTAATAGTGGATATACACTTAAAGCTATTACAAAACTGCACACTGTTTAAATATGTTGTTTTTTGACAGTAAAATAAAGGTTTGCAGCCATATAATTATCTGTATGACAGAGAAATCATTTTTAACTTGCCTAAACTGGATCATTGGCTGTTTTACTATGATAGATAAACTGGCGCTCAAGGTTCATGAAAGGTTGAGGGATTTTTTTCTATTGAATGCACACAAAACAATGATTTTRAACAGGCGAACTCAACGGTCCTCTGTTTCCTGCCTGTAGCTGGGTCCTGTATGGAAGCCCGTGCAAGGCTGTCCCGGAGACCCCGCGCTGCCTGCACCTCTATCGTCTCGGGTGAGTTTGTTACAATGTAGCAATTTCTCTATTAATCTGAATAACTATATTAAAGCTGCAACATTTGCGTACTGCAAGCGGATTGCAAACCTCGCATCTGCCTTGATCTAAATGCCGTAGTCCCGCACGGCGAGGCAAACCGTTTCATTTTCCAACGAATTCCCAAGCATACCCCCTGGTCCAAGAGTATTCCAACATTAACTCATATTTTGCTTGCAAGGAGAGCTGGCTACGCAATTGCATTTAAGGCAAACAAAATAATGCATCGGGGAAGCTAAGATGCAACGCTACCGTGCATTACAAGTGTTTCGATAGTAAACCCRCTTGTGATGTTTTACATGTCAAATGTATACAAATGTCGGAATCTGTTAACACCAGAATGTTGATAGAATGTTAGCTACCTAGCAGCTAATGCTAACGAAATGAAAGCTATGCATCAAAAGGTTCAAAATAGCTAGCAGATTCAGACAAATAGACATCAAACGAACATGCGAATTGTTTTAGAGGAAACCCAGTAGCAACAGGGCAAAAACAATTATATGATAATGTAACTACATTGGAGGCATACAACGTTAAGTGAAACCACCAAAGCTAGCTAGCCGCTCGCTGTATCCCTCCATTCATATGCTGCGCACCGCTCTTCTCTGCCCTGCTGGCTGTGCAATGGCTACGACCGCTTCAGCTACCAACCAACATTATGGAGAGCGGCAAATGGAGATTTGTCCTCTATATATATCGAACAGTGTTTTTTCGGCGCAAGTCCGCTGCTCTCGTCTCCGCCTACCTAATCTCAGAATCTACTCCGCTTGTTTTTGTCGAGAAGATCATAGCAGAGAGATTTAAAAACCTAGCTGGTTTCAGCAACATCACCGTACTGTTTACTGGTAACATAAACAGTCGGCCTCAATGAATTTAGCTATTAGTCTTCTCTCTACTTGTATAAAAAAATATATCTGAACATTGAATGATAACCGAGTGAGTGAAAAACGCGCGTTTTTAACCCAGAAGGTGGTTTGCTCAAGGAAGAGCATCACATTTTATAGTGATCAGGTAGTGGTGATATTCAAGCCGAGGTGTTATGTTAATGCATGCTTAACTTTGCCTACAAAAATAACTTTTTATTGTAATGCTCACATTTTTTKGGGAGATTTTAATAGCAAGATAACTATTTAAGAGCATCAATTAAGATTTCAGATCACTGATAATCAATAGGCTATGTATGTCATTAGTCCTGACGTTCTGGGTGAGACAAGTTAAATAAATCTGGAAAGTTAAAAAAAAAAAATGTTCCTGGCCCATCAATATTTCAACCTGGTTGTTCTCTGGTGGTTTTAGTGTGGTGAAGCTTTACATACTTAGCTATGTTGTGTTCAAAATGCGATGTTCTGCTCAGATCTGTGTGACGAGTCGTAAGTAGCTCGTTTGTATTAAGATCAATGAGGTGTTTTGACTGATGTCACGTTTATGCTAATATTTGCTAGGAAGCAAACGTCAACCAACTGTAACGATGTATTTGAGAGACAAGTGCACATTGTGCAGCTTTATTTATGTTTTCAATAAACATTGGAAGACAAAATATAGTTTCCATGTTGTCAACAACCTAAGCCAACCCCATCTGTTTACCCCAACCCCTGGGCAACTATGGGGCAAAACAGACCGGTTTGGCTTAGATTGTTGACAACACTTAAACTCAATTTAGTCTCGAAATGTTTATTAAAACATAAATACATTTGCGCTTGTATCTCAAATACATTGTTAGTTGTTGGTTAGCTTGCTAGCGAATTTGAGCCATATTAGCATAGACATGACATCAGTCAAAACACCTCAAAACAAGACATGGTATCAACAACAAGATACAACTAGCTGAAAGAAGCCACCTACGACTCCCCACTTGACAGCTTCTTGTCATCGTTGCTAGCTATCTGACCATTCAGAATCACAACAATGAAAACCTTCCGGACACATCCAATACACTGGCATCATTTTGGTGATGTTTTCTTTTTGGGGGGGGGGGAATCAAGTATCGTGGTATCACAATGCTTTGTTTAGGTTCAGAACATTGTGACTAACATGCCTAGGACCTCGGTGGAAGTCTTTTATTACGACCAGAACAGAAAATGTAGAAAAATACAACTTCCCCCTAAAAACAGTTATCAGACTTTCACTGCAGCCAAGTTGGAAGAACAGGTTTCAGTTTTCCTACAATTAGACACAGCACTTCCTGGATGGTTGGATTCTGTGAACTTATAAAAAAAACTTTTAAAGAGATACACGTTAGAAATTAATATTCTTGCAATAATGATGCAGTTTCGTCTTTGTTTACATAGTTGCTCGTATCTTTGTATCCTATATATAGGCCTAACCTTGTTAAAAGTATGTTGGTTTACCAAAAGGATTACACAAGCTCTGTTTGATATAGCCTACCACTTTACACTTTAAGTGTCCCCCCCCCCCCCCCCAACAACAGACAAGGCAGTATTGTCGTCAGTTTGATTGCAGCTTGTCTGAATAGAAAATCTAAAGGAAATAGTTTTGTAAACCTCTATTTATACTGGAGTGGTGAAATATAATGATTGATGTATTGAACTAAATATTGTTTTTTTTGGTGGGGGGGGGGTGTTTGTTTAATGTGTTTTCAGTTGTTGTATTGAACTAAATATTGTTTTTTTGGTGGGGGGGGGTGTTTGTTTAATGTGTTTTCAGTTGACATGGACGATGAAGATGGCAGGTGCCTGCTAGATGTCATTTGGTGAGTCCATAAATCCAAGCTATTCATCCTCATCAAACTATTGATTTATGTATCCACTGTACACAACATCTAGTATACCTGACCAAGACATTGGTTCAGTCTATGTAGTAGGCTTGGGCGGTTATACTGCCCTATACCTGGGGGGGTATTTCTAAAATAGTCACATGATTTTTTTTGTCACAGGGTTCGACATTAACCATATCCATTACTTAGATCATAGAGACTAACAGTGGAAATAATATTTCAATTTGTTTTTCCTATGGGTCTTTAGAAAGTAAGGTACCAGTAAGAATTTCCTACACTGGACAACTTGTTACAGCTGTCGATAAGTCATTGATAATAATCTGCCAATTTATTTTCATGTCATTACATGAAGATATAAGGGGGAACATGGGTATATTCAATACAATTCACGAGTTGATTTAAAAACCTATGTTTAACCCTTTATCGTGGTTGGTTTCTTGACGGATTTGTCCAAAATGGTGTGACATAAAACTTTTACTTTTCTGTCCTTACATTTATGGCAGTGAAAGTTGTCCTTATATCATAGATTCATCATTTAAATTAGACATTGAAATTGAACCCTGTAAGTATCCTGGAATCTAGCTGTCAGACAGTGTTCAGAAATACAGTGTAACTATGTAACAGTGTCTCCTTATGTTATGGGGTGAAAACAGTTTTCATGGGCTCACAAATCCCCCGAAATGTACGCAATTGTAAAATCGAATGCTTCACACCGAAAGAGTACCTTGATACTTAAAACCCAAATCGATAGTGTCATTACCGTGGCAGAATACCTATTGGAAGCGCATTTGCCAGACGGATTACCAGGATGTGTACTCAAAGCATACGCGGACCAACTGGCAAGTGTCTTCACTGACATTTTCAACCTCTCCCTGACCGAGTCTGTAATACCAATATATTTCAAGCAGACCACCATTGTCCCTGTGCACAAAAAAGTGAAGGTAATCTGCCTAAATGACTACCGCCCCGTAGCTCTCATGTTGGTAGCCATGAAGTGTTTTGAAAGCCTCGTCATGGTTCACATCAACACAATCATCCCGTTAACCCTAGACCCACTCCAATTTGCATACCGCCCCAACAGATCCACAGATGATGCAATCTCAATCGCACTCCACACTGCCTTTTCTTACGTGGACAAAAGGAACACCTATGTGAGAATGCTATTCATTGACTACAGCTCAGCGTTCAACACCATAGTGCCCTCAAAGCTCATCAATAAGCTAAGGATCCTGGGACTAAACATCTCCCTCTGCAACTGGATCCTGRACTTCCTGACAGGTCACCCCCAGGTGGTAAGGGTAGGCAACAACACATCTGCCACACTGATCCTCAACACGGGGGCCCCTCAGGGGTGCGTGCTCAGTCCCCTCCTGTACTCCCTGTTCACCCACGACTCCAACACCATTAAGTTTTCTGACGACACAACAGGGGTAGGCCTGATCACCAACAACGATGAGACGGCCTATAGGGAGGAGTGGTGCCAGGACAACAACCTCTCCCTCAACGTGAGCAAGACAAAGGAGCTGATAGTGGACTACAGGAAAAGGAGGGCCGAACACACCCCATTCTGATCGACGGGGCTGTAGTGGAGCAGGTTGAGAGCTTCAAGTTCCTTGGTGTCCACATCACCAACAAACCATCATGGTCCAAACACACCAAGACAGTTGTGAAGATGGCACGACAAAGACAATTCCCCCCAGGAGACTGAAAAGATTGGGCATGGGTCCCCAGATCCTCAAAGTTCTACAGCTGCACCATCGAGCGCATCCTGACTGGTTGCATCACCGCCTGGTATGGTAACTGCTCGCCATCTTGACCGTAAGGTGCTACAGAGGGTAGTGCGAACGGCCCAGTACACCACTGGGGCCAAGCTTCCTGTGCCATCCAGGACCGCTATACTAGGCTGTGTCAGAGGAATGCCCCAAAAATTGTCAGACTTCAGTCACCCAAGTCAGACTGTTCTCTCTGTTACCGCACGGCAAGCGGGACCAGAGTGCCAAGTGTAGGACCAAAAGACTCCTTAACAGCTTCTACTCCCAATCCATAAGACTAATTATCTATTAATCAAATGGCCACCCGAACTATTTACATTGACACCCCCCCTTTGTTTTTACACTGCTGCTACTCGCTGTTTGTTATCTATGCATAGTCACTTTACCCCTACCTACATGTAGTAACCTTTACTAACATGTAGTACATGTAGTAACCTCAACTAACCTTTACCTCCGCACATTGACTCTGTACCCGGTACCCCCTGTATATAGCCTCATTATTGTTATTTTATTGTTAATTTGAATAACATTTTTTTACTTTAGTCTTTTTTTTATTAAATATTTTCTCAACTCTATTTATTGAACTGCCTTGTTGGTTAAGGCCTTGTAAGTCTGCATTTCACGGTGAGGTCTACTCTTGTATTCCGCACATGTGACAAATACGATTTGATGTCGGGGCTGTTTTAATTAAATTGTGATATTTTCACACATCATCTGAACCATTTTAAGGATTTGTTTTGTTTGAATGACAGTCAAGTGATGACAAGCTGTTGTGATAGTGCATCCAATGCGACAACAGCCCATGTGAACGAAAAAGAAGTGTCTGCGAGGAATATCCATAAAAATGTTGCAGTCTCATTTGTTATGCGGTGAAGACGTTGGATCTAATATCCCTAGTGACTTGATATGTTGATTATCTGTTGTCTGCTTCATTTACAGCAGGGTCTCGTTAGATWTAACAGAGAAAGCATCAAGGTAATATTTTCATAGTGTTTTGTGCCTCGGGATTGGACACCGAGCCTACTGTGCGCAATTATTTAGGATACACTATTGCGCAACACCCAACACTATTCATATTAATTATTCTGTATGTAATGACAACAAATGGCAGACTAGTGGGCTTCACAGTATGATCTGGTAATGAAATATCATGACAAATACATTTTGGTTTCCAGCGATTTTCAACAATAACAAGGGGCTTGAAGTAGTCTACTTCAGGGATACAAACTAGTCACATTTCGGCGAAATTCGCCGTTTTAATTTCCAAAATAGGTGACCTACAGTGAATCGTGTAGATCAGATGAGAAAAGTAATTTTCTTTTTTTGGATCACTACTGGCTGTAAGCGAACGAGTGATGCGCGTTTGTAAGCGAACGAGTGATGCGCGTTTGTAAGCGAACGAGTGATGCGCGTTTGTAAGCGAACGAGTGAAGCGCGTTTGCAGCAATACTAGCTGTATCCAAGGCTCAGCCAATCATTCCCATATCAACAGAATGCAGCATGAAACTGAAGAGGAGAGACAACCAATTGACTAGTTACAGCATCAAAAAGACAGCAGTTTGTCAGTTAATTTTACAGCAGCGCGTCCCTGAACGATAACGAAGAGGTAGGCAAGAATACAGACCACGGAGACCGGGGTATGAAGCCGCTACTTCATGAGCTGTAACCGAAAAACAACTGGCTTTTGGAAAGTTTGAGATGAGGGAGAAAGTGTGGTGGAACAAGTATTTGTTAGCATTGTTAAGTAATCTTGCTATAGTAGCTGGATCGAATTCTTCGTTAGCTAGCCAAAGAAATGTTGAGCAACATTAGCCAACTTAACTGATCAAATCATTGAGTTTGTTTGAAAATTAGCTGGCTGATAAAGTCAGATAGCAAGATAGCTTATCGGATGTTGTAACATTAGCTAACGGTGGTAACTTAACCAATGCGCTATAGACTCCTTCCTTGCCTTGTTGTGCCCCCCCTATCGCGTGAACGCGCACACACTCAATTCTTCATTGCTGCAACTTGCTAGTTGAGATTTCTGCTCAGTTTAACCTTCATATCACTGATTTTAGTAGCAGAAAGCTATTTTTATTTGTGTTCTTCAAGGCAGCTGTCAGTGATCACGTTAGGCTGCGTTTCATGTCATTTTTTATGGAGGTTTGATCCCGGGGAGGCACTAGTAATGTTTGCAGTTTTAGGTTTGGCTATTATGTTTCAAGTTTATTAGTCTATAAATACATCTCTTTGCCAAAAATCGTAATCTCTCTCCCATGTCTTATTAAACTAGTAGTTGTTTGTGAAATGTTTATTGCTTGCTGCATTTTACTCCTCTGTTTAATATACCCACATTAATGACCCCCCCCCCCCCTTCTATCTTGGGATAGCAAGCCCTGCACACTACAGAATATTTCGGTAGCTCGATGTGACGCAGTATGTGTGCCACAGAAAGTATTTGACTCTACTGCAAATTAAGGAAATTAGGGGGGGGGTGGTTTGCCCGAAATACCCCCCCCTCTAATTTCTAGAGAATTGCAATGCCATAATTCTGTCAGGGGGAGATTGTTTGGCACGACACCGTTCTCCAGTTATATCGCGTTAAGTTGCTACTGGACCAATCTGGCGATCTGTGTGAAACGTTAACTAACTACTAATGTTTCTCCTCTACAGGATGTGGTTCATTTTCAGAATGAGAGAATTAGGTGAAAATGAGGCGTGGCTTGTTAAGGTGATTGAGGATGAAGTGTAGCTGGGCCTGGGCTTAAACTGGATCCTCCTATAGAGGTAAAGAAACAGCACACACTTTCCTCTTTCAATACAGTGGATAAAAAGGGGGTATGCCAGGTGTACTCTCTGCCTGTGAGACAAAGAGATCAATTATACCAACAAAGGGTATCATGCTCTCTGCACATTGGTAGATCTGATGTCCACAGGCAGAAAGTGTACAGTGTAATAACCTGCAGTGTAGCCCCAAAGAGAGTGTTGTTGTTGTGTTGAACTTGGACAGTAACACGGGTGTGAGTGAGGGGCGTTATTAATTTTTTTACTGAGTGAAGTTATTTTTTCCACACACTTGATCAATGTCTATAGAGGCCACATAAATAGAGAAAACAATAGAATGCCTGTTTGTTTCATTCTATATCTACTTTAAGATGTTTTTTCCCCCCAAGTGCAATATTTAGATGTGTGTGTATACAAGGTCTAATTTAAAGCTGTCGTAACCGAGCGCTCTGTTAGAGCGTCGTAACGGCGTTCTAATGTTAAAGGCTGTCGTGGAGTAAACGGTCTGTTGTAAGGCTGTCGTGGTAGACGAGCGTTCTGTTGTAAAGGCTGTCGTGGTAAACAGTAGCGTGTCTGTTGTAAAGGCTGTCGTGGTAACGGAGCGTTCTGTTGTAAAAGGCTGTGTGGCGTAACGAGCTTATGTTGTAAAGGCTTGTCGCGAGACAGCCGTAACGAGCGTTCTGTTATAAAGTGACTGTCGTAAGCGTAACGAAGCGTTCTGTTATAAAGGCTGTACGTGGTAACGGAGCGTTCTATGTAAAGGCTGTGCGGTACACGAGCGTTCTATTGTAAAGGCTGTGCGTAACGAGCGTTCTGTTGTAAAGGCTGTCGCGGTAACGAGCGTTCTGTTGTAAAGGCTGTCGTGGTTTACTGCAATATTTGTGCATGGTTTTTTCTCACGTCTTGAGTGTCATTTGCAGTAAAGTCTAGGCAACAAATAACATTGGATTGCTTTCTTTACATTTTTTTAGCTCTGAGTCAGGTTCACATGAACCACGTTTTATTTTACACACAGAGACTGATGATGTAGGTCATATTCTGTGTTGTTTAATTAGTTAAAACCTGCATTTCCCCCTAGCAGGGATTTTTTTTTGCATGTTTCGGTGCAACACAAGAAATGGTCACCTTTTTTGGGGCCTCGCCAGTTTGCATCCTTGCTCGTTGAATTTGGAGTTTGAATTGTCCTTGTAATTATTCTAGCCAATTTATAAGTTCTCCTTGTTCCCTTATTTGTTTTTTTGTGAGAGATGTTGCCACTTCCCCCCCCCACCGCTTCAATTTTAGAGTGTTGCGCAACATAAAACCATATATGTAAAGCCCTACATGTACAATTATTATATCAATTATACAATTGTATAACATTGAGGTCTATCAAAATTAGAATTAAGTGCTTAAAACCTGTTTGGGATAGGGGGCAGCATTTTCACTTTTGCATGAAATGCGTGCCCAGAGTAAACTGCCTGCTACTCTGTCCCAGATGCTAATATATGCATATAATTAGTAGTATTGGATAACAAATACTCTGAAGTTTCTAAAACTGTTTGAATGATGTCTGTGTATAACAGAACTCATATGGCAGGTGAAAACCTTAGAAAAATCCAACCAGGAAGTGGGAAATCTGAGGTTTGTAGTTTTTCAAAGCTTGGCCTACCGAAACCCCATAGACACTGTGTATAAGTTGCACTTCCTAAGGCTTCCACTAGATGTCAACCGTCTTCAACCGTCCACTAGATGTCAACCGTCAACCGGCTTCTGCTATAAAGGAGGGGCTCATGAGACCTGTTTGAGTCAGTGGTCTGGCAGAGTGTCTCGGGCTTGTGACGTGCGCTCCCGACAGAGTTAGCTCTCGTTCCAGTCCTTTGCTACAGACAATGGAATTCTCCGATGGGAAATTGATTGATTTATGTTAAAAACATCCTAAAGATTGATTCCATACATCGTTTGATATGTTTCTACGRCCTGTAACGGAACTTTTCGAGTTTTTGTCTGGACCTAGTGCTCGTGAAGATGGATTACTRGGCTKAACACGCTAACAACTAGTGGCTATTTGTACATAAATGATGGACTTTATGGAACTTTGTGGAACAAATCAGTAATTTATTGTCRAACTGGGATTCCTGGGAGTGCATTCTGATGAAGATCATCAAAGGTAAGTGAATATTTMTCATGTTATTTCTAACTTCTGTTGACTCCAACACGGCRGAAATTTCTTTGGCTGGATTGGGCTCTGAGCGCCGTACTCAGATTATGCTTTTTCCGTATTTTTTTTTTGTTGAAATCTGACACAGCGGTTGCATTAAGGAGAAGTCTATCTTTAATTCTGTGAATAACACTTGTATCTTTTATCGGTGTTTATTATGAGTATTTCTGTGAAATGATGTGGCTATCTGCAAGATCACCGGATGTTTTGGAATCAAAACATTACTGCACGTAACGCGCCAATGTAAACTGAGATTTTTGGATATAAATATGCACATTATCGAACAAAACATACATGTATTGTGTAACATGATGTCCTATGAGTGTCATCTGATGAAGATCATCAAAGRTTAGTGATTAATTTTATCTATATTTCTGCTTTTTGTGACTCCTATCTTTGGCTGGGAAAATGTCTTCTTTTTTTTTGACTTGGCTCCGAACTAACATAATCATATGTTGTGCTATCGCTGTAAAGCCTTTTTGAAATCGGACACGGTGGGTAGATTAACAAGATGTTTATCTTTCATTTGCTGTATTGGACTTGTTAATGTGGGAAAGTTACATATTTCGGAAAAATATTTTTGAATTTCCCGCGCAGCCTTTTCAGCGGAATGTTGTCGAGGGGTTCTGCTAGCCGAACGCCTGCGCTAGAAAGRTTWAAAAAAAGTTGCCGAAAGTCATTGAATTTCACTTGCCAATATCTGTACGAGCCCTTCTTAACATGTTTATAGTCCTATGTTTTTGTATTGGTGTAGTAATGGACATGTATACCTCTAAGTACACACGAGGAACTGCTTAAATATCATTTGTATTTTTCTGTTTCAATCCATTTTGATTTCAATGTCAAACATTGGCCCCATTACCGAGTTCCAAACTGCCTCTGGAAGCAACGTCAGCACAGGAACTGTTCGACGGGAGCTTCGTGAAAATGTGTTTCCGTGGCCGAGCAGCCGCACACAAGCCTAAGATCACCATGCGCAATGCCAAGCTTCGGCTGGAGTGGTGTAAAGCTCACCGCCATTGACAGTGCCTTCAGGATGTAGTCATACCCCCTTGACTTCTTCCACATTTTGTTGCGTTAAATTCACAAAATTCAAAAATTGATTTCTCGCCCTACCCACAATACCCCATAATGACACAGTGACATGTTTTTAGAAATGACTGCTAATTAATTGAAATTATTATTCTGTTTCTTTTTTTTTTTGTTCTGTTAAACTCTCCAGTCCTTAACAATGACAAGCATACCCATAACATGATGCAGCCACCACTATGCTTGACAACATGGAGAGTGGTACTTTGTTATGTGTTTTATTGGATTTTCCCCAAACATAAAGTTAATTGCTTTCCAGTATTGCTTCAGTGCCTTGTTGCAAACCGGATGCATGTTTTGGAATATTGTTGTTCTTTACAGGCTTTGTTCTTTTCACTCTGTCATTTAGGTTAGTATTATGGAGTAACTACAATGTAGTTGAAAACTATCACATCCGTTAAACTGTTTTCAAGTCAGTTAAGAACTGGGGAGTTTTTCAGAACAAAAACCGAAAGGGAATGGAGTTGAAGCACAAACAAAATCCTAGAGGAAAAACCTGCTTTCCACCAGACGCTTGAAGATGAATTCACCTTCCAGCAGGACAATAACCTAAAACACAAGGCCAAAATTACGCTGGCGTTGCTTATCGTGATGACAGGGAATGTTCCCAGAGTGGCAGTTACAGTTTTGACTTAAATCTACTTGAAAATCTGGCAAAACCTGAAAATTGTTGTCTAGCAATGATCAACAACCGACTTGAAGAATTTTCTTTTAAGAATAATGAGCAAATGTTGCACAATCCACATGTGGAAAGCTCTTAGAGACTTACTCAGACTCACAGCTGTAATCGCTGCCAAAGCTTCTACAAAGTATTGACTCGGGTGTGAATACTTATGTAAAAGAGATTTCTGTATTTTATTTTAAATAAATTTGCAAAAATGTCTAAACAGTCCGGGGCTACTGAACCCAACCAAGGTTCCTGTGGTACCGTGCGCACACACACCGTTGGTCCGTTTAAAGCAGGGGTCCAGAGTGGCTTTGCCCCTTGGATCAGAAGTCCCCTTTTCACTTTGTCATTATGGGGGGGGGGGGGGCGGCCCTATTTAATATAATTTGGGCTGTAACACAACAAAATGTGGAATACGTCAGGCTAAAGGCAGTCATGTTTGACTAATATAATGAGGATATTACCATTTTAACGTCTAAAGACTTGATTCTGTGGCATACGCGAGGCACGGATCGTTCTGATCAAATGGTCACCGGACCCAAGAGTAAAGGGCCGTGCACATTACCCACTTGAATCAGAGCAGAGACGGTCAGCATTTGGGGAAAATGTTTTTTTTTATTTTGTTTTTTTTTATCCCTTTTCTCTCCAATTTTCGTGGTACATCGCTAGTAATTACTATCTTGTCTCATCGCTACAACTCCCGTACGGGCTCGGGAGAGACAAGGTCGAAAGCCATGCGTCCTCCGAAGCCAACCCAACCAAGCCGCACTGCTTCTTAACACAGCGCGCCTCCAACCCGGAAGCCAGCTGCCACATGTGTCGGAGGAAACACCGTGCACCTGGCCCTCGGTTAGCGCGCACTGCGCCCGGCCCGCCACAGGAGTCGCTGGAGCGTGATGAGACAAGGATATCCTACCAGGCCAACCCTCCCTATACCGGACGACGCTATGCCAATTGTGCGTCGCCCCACGGACCTCCCGGTCGCGGCCGGCTGCGACARAGCCTGGGCGCGAACCCAGAGACTCTGGTGGCGCAGCTAGCACTGCGATGCAGTGCCCTAGACCACTGCGCCACCCGGGAGGCCCCCTGGAAACAATTTAACCATAAACTTAATTGTTTAAAACCTGGATGTTTTATGTAATTTTATGAAGCATGTCTGTCTTAGTTTCAAACTAGCCTAGCTAAAATACGGCCATAGAAATGTTGATGGAATTATTTCATAAAAACCTAACATGCCGTTGAAACCAGCATTTCTCTCATGTTCTATTTTCAAATCGACTTTCATTTATTGTCCAGCAGCCAAAGGCTTAATACCGGTTTTTATTAATCCCGGTTTTATTAATCCTTGTTTTTATTAATCCCGGTTTTATTAATCCCGGTCTTATTGATGCATCTTTCAGATCTCCTCTCTTAATTTCTAATGAATATTTTCTTCTCTGTCACATGAAACAGCCTGTGGTGTGCTTTTGGGGTTTATCTGCTAATTTCATTTTGGAACATTCGCGCTTAGGCTACTAAGTGTGTTATTTAGTTGTAATTGTAATGTTGTAATATTTTGATAGGGTGGCCAACCATCCTCCAGGATAAACTTAAAGGGGCAGTGTTGTATTTTGAGCCCGGCTGAATATGGAGAGAAGCCAATGGGCAGAGTGTAGCCTCCATTTTGTTTGATTCTCTATGTTAAAAAATATGGTAAAGGATTTTATATTGTAAAGTGGTTCCTTGCATCATACAATAAGGTAAAAATGGTTTTACATACCATTTCTGGGGGGCAGGGACAAGTGCCGAGCTTTCGTTAAAAAAAACTGGCCTACTTGTCCAAAGTTAATGTTAAAACAATGTCTTTGAAGTTTTTCAATAAATTTGAATATTTGTATCTACTTTTTAAAGTAAATACCTGCAGTCAACTTGTGCAATACGTTAGGAGATAAAGCAGATTGTGATCTGTCACATTATTTGACATTATGAAGCTCACCGTTGTTCCCCAGACCAGTTGAGCCAGTCACGTGTTTTTTGTTGTTGTAAATGGCACAACGGGAGAATGCAGGAGCTGGTGAATCCAGCTGTGTAACTTGCTAGTTATCTCCAGTAAGTAGCTAAATTAATAAGGAGACGGGGCATCGTATCGCAGGAGGTTGGTGGCATCTTATTTGCGGAGGACGGGCTCGTGATAATGGCTGGAGCAGAAATAGGTGGAATGGKWTCAAATACATCAAACATGGTTTCCATGTGTTTGATGCCGTTCCATTCGCTCCGTTCCAGACATTATGACGAGGCAGCCTCCACTGCATCATACAGTGTTCGATTTCTGTTGTGTTTTGAGTAGTCCCTAGGGCTTTGGATGAGTTGTCTGTACAGCTGCCGCTACGATCTTGATTTCCTTGCCTATTTTCTCCTCTTCGTTCTCTGCCCGAGCAGAGCAGACAGGCCCGTTGCCCTAGCGACTCCAGACTCCACACAGACACAGCAGGTACACATGCTGTTCCAGATCCACTGCTGTTCTTCCTTCAGACATGCCATTTATACAATCCCTCTCGTTCATATTCTCTTGTAAATGTCGAAACTCACCCCCAAAAAATTTAATTTGTTAGCTACTACCTAATAGAGGCAATCCAGYTCAAGTTATAGATGTCTTTTTGTAATTAGTTTATTTTCATTTTAGCGCTCATTAGCATATTTAGTTAGCAGCCTCTGTGGAAATTYGTTAGTACTTTTTTTTGGTTAGCGTTCTGATAATAAATGGCCAGTGTTTTGTTTTTTTTGCGCCCCCTTGTGAATTTCGGCAGTAATAGCGTAAATCCCAGGATGAGAGCAGGACGGTAACGACGATATGAACATCTGGATACCGCTCGAACTCTACTAGGTAGTAATACGTGGATACTGGGGCAGAGCAATAGATGTGACCTCAATGACTACCTTGTCTGTCTGTCTGACCGATGTTCCTCTCTCCACAGTGACCCAGAAGCACTCAACGATTTTCTTCATGGATCAGAGATACATGTAAGTGGCTGCTATTTCCCCGCAAGGATGGTTATGATGCTTCTGTTGTACTTACCAAGCTAAGGACTTGGCTGGATTGTGGTTTCATAGCGGTTGACTTGACCAATGAGGATGGGATGGGGTGCGGTTGGCTTGACCAATGAGAGATGGGTCGGTTGACTTGTACCAATGAGGATGGGTGGGTTGGCTTGACCAATGAGGATGGGTGCGGTTGAGCTTGACCAGATGCAGGATGGGTGCGGTGGCTTGACCAATGAGGATGGGTGCGGTTTACTTGACCAATGAGGATGGGTGGCGTTTACTGACCAATGAGATGGTGCGGTTGACTTGACCAATGAGGATGGGTGCGGTTGGCTTGACCAATGAGGATGGGTGCGGTTGGCTTGACCAATGAGGATGGGTGCGGTTGGCTTGACCAATGAGGATGGGTGCGGTTGACTTGACCAATGAGGATGGGTGCGGTTGGCTTGACCAATGAGGATGGGTGCGGTTGACTTGACCAATGAGGATGGGTGCGGTTGACTTGACCAATGAGGATGGGTGCGGTTGACTTGACCAATGAGGATGGGTGCGGTTGGCTTGACCAATGAGGATGGGTGCGGTTGACTTCCAAGCACCAGTTATCAGCTAACAGAACAGGCTACTTCTCATAGCCTCAGTGACACATTGAGGTCAACACGTACACTGGCTACCACAACACACACACACACCTCCCCGTCCCTCTCCAACGGAGTTTCGTTGCCCTCTGCTACTGTTTATGATTCTTGCTTTGACTGTTGTGTGACTGGTCTGTGTGACTGTCTGCTGTGACTGTCTGTGTGACTGGTCTGTGTGGTTGGTCTGTGTGGCTGGTCTGTGTGACTGGTCTGTGTGACTGGTCTGTGTGGCTGGTCTGTGTGACTGGTCTGTGTGGTTGGTCTGCTGTGTGACTGGTCTGTGTGGCTGGTCTGTGTGTTGGTCTGTGTGGCTGGTCTGTGTGGCTGTCTGTGTGGCTGGTCTGTGGGCTGGTCTGTGTGCTGGTCTGTGTGCTGGTCTGTGTGGCTGGTCTGTGTGACTGGTCTGTGTGACTGGTCTGTGTGACTGGTCTGTGTGACTGGTCTGTGTGGCTGGTCTGTGTGGTTGGTCTGTGTGGTTGGTCTGTATGATTTCAACCCTGCCTTGTCACCTGATTTAATCCACAATGACCAGTACTAGTCTAACACTAGTCCTCTTCTGCTTCGCTTTCTCCTCCCTCCCTCTCACCTTTAAACCACTTTGCTGCCCCTCCTCAATTCCGGGTCATCGGTGGGTTGTCTGTTCTCTCTCTTCTCCCTGTCTCTCTCTCTCCCTGTCTCTCTCTCTCTCCCTGTCTCTCTCTCTCCCTGTCTCTCTCTCTCCCTGTCTCTCTCTCTCCCTGTCTCTCTCTCTCCCCGTCTCCTCTCTCTCCCGTCTCTCTCTCTCCCCGTCTCTCTCTCTCCCCGTCTCTCTCTCTCCCTGTCTCTCTCTCTCTCCCTGTCTCTCTCTCTCTCCCTGTCTCTCTCTCTTCTCCCTGTCTCTCTCTCTCTCCCCTGTCTCTTCTCTCTCCCTGTCTCTCTCTCTCTCCTGTCTCTCTCTTCTCTCTCCCTGTTCTCTCTCTCTCTCCCTGTCTCTCTCCTCTCTCCCTGTCTCTCTCTCTTCTCTCCCTGTCCTCTCTCTCTCTCCCTGTCTCTCTCTCTCTCTCCCGTTCTCTCTCTCTCTCTCCCTGTCTCTCTCTCTCTCTCCCTGTCTCTCTCTCTCTCTCCCTGTCCTCTCTCCTCTCCCTGTCTGTCTGTCTGGCTGTCTGCACGCCTGCACGCCGCATTTTGTCTGTCCTTGTGGTGTGACCTCCTCTCGGCCTGTTCTGTCTGTCGTTCTGTCCTATCCTGGCTGCGTCTGTCGTGTCTGTCTGTAGCTGGACACTGACGACCTTTTGGATGGCTCTAACGACCCCTCCAGCTCGTTCTTCTCTTCTGTTGGGGTGAGTAAGGCTCTTCCCCACTCTGACCTCTGACCCTCCTGTCCCATTCATAAATGTAGCATGCATCTCTTTGGCCCAGCCCCACCCTGCCAACCTCACCCTGCCACCTCACCCTGCCACCCCACCCCTGCCACCCCACCCGCCACCCCACCCGCCCCTCCCCCACCCTGCCACTGCCCACCCTGCCACCCAGTAACACACACACACACCAAGCTCTGATGGCCCTGGACTGGTTGGTAGGAGCCATGACACTGTGGGGGTCTAAGGGTCCTGTCTGAGGGGGCCTGTCTGGTCAACATCTCCACGTGTGAGACCTGTCCAGGCTGATCTCAGGCCTGCTCAGTTCAACTCAACGCATTCCTCATCTCATCTCTACTCAGCTCTCCTCTTCCCTTCTCGTCCTCCATCACAGAGCTTCACTGTTCTTCCTTCTCTCTCCTTCATAGTGCCACGTTCCAGAGGGACCACCCCCAGTCCAGCTGTCGTCCAATGAGCAGCAAGGCCTGCCCCGGGTCAGCGTGGACCTGGACTTCCTGGAAGATGACGTCATCCTGGGCGGGTCGCCGGGCGACGACGGTAGCAACGGCATCGGAGGCAACGCCATGGTGCCATGTGACATTCTGCAACAGAGCCTGGCGGAGGCTAACATTACAGAGCAGAGCCTGCAGGAGGCCGAGGCAGAGCTGGACCTGGGCTCCTTCGACCTCACCATGCCAGGCCTGACTCAGGTGGTCCAGACCCTGCCCTGTACAGACAGCCTGACTGGGCCTGGAGGGACCGCTGTGGGGGTGGGGCTCCCCATCTTCCCTGGAGCTCCAGACTCCTCCGCCACCCCTCCCCAGGCCACAGCTGACATGCTGGGCTCGGTGCTGACCCAACAGGGCCTGGAGTTTGGGCCCCAGGTCATGAACAAGGCCCAGGCCATCAGTATGCAGCCGTTCATGCAGCAGGTGGCAGGCCTGGGTAACGTCACCCTTCAGCCAATCACCTCCCTTCAGGCTCTACCTAACGGCTGTCAGTCAGGACACCTGGGACTGGGACAGATACAGGTGATGGGCCAGCCCACCGTGATGACTATGAACCAATCAGGACAGCCCATCCTGGCCAAAGGTATGGGAGGATACCAGCTGCACCAGCCTGGCCCCGAGGCACAGGTGGCTGGTGGGCAGGGCGGACTGGGAGGGGGACTTCTGATCCAAGGGGGCAAAGCCACTCTGGGACCTCCTGCTTTAAACGGACCAACGGTGTGTGGTGGCAGCGGTACCACAGGAACCTTGGTTGGGTTCAGTAGCCCCGGACTGGCACAACACGGGCAAAACCATCCCCAAGGACAGATCATGCAGAACCTGATCATCCAGCGGACCCCGACTCCCATCCAGCCCAAACCCCCTCAAGGGGGCGCGGCCATCCAGCCCAAACTGTTTAAGCAGCAGCAGGCCCAGCCCCACGCCTTCCAGAACGATTCCAACAAGCCTCTTGGGGGTCAGGTACCTGTCTCCGCTGCCCAGAATGTAACCTTCCTGACAGGCAAGCCTGGCTCTAACGTGGTCCTGACCTCCCAGGCAGGGGTTTCCCAGCAGGCACTGTTCAAACAGCAGACAGCTCACCACCCCTCTGGGAAAGCGCTCAGTGTCCATCTGCTCAACCAGCCCGGCAGCATCATGCTGGGGGGGCAGAACCACCAGTTCCTCTTGCCGCAGCAGCTAGCCGGGGGTCAGATCCTCACGCAGCACCCTGGGGGCCACATCATCACCTCCCAGGGGCCTGGGGGCCAGCTGATAGCCAATCAGATCCTGGCTCAGCACCAGAACATCAACCTGGGCCAGGTGTTGATGTCTCAGGGCCACATCCATCTGCAGCCGGGTCAGATGGGGGTTGGACATCAGCTTTTCCAGATGCCTGTTACCCTCTCGCAGAGCCAGACCCACCCGGTCACGGGCCACCAGGCCCACCCGGTCACGGGCCACCAGGCCCACACGGTGATCCAGGGCATGCCCCTGCAGAACTCCCTGGCCATGCTGAGCCAGGTGGAGGGGGTGAGTCCCGCTGTCAGTCTGCAGCCCGCTCTGCAACCGCAGCCGGGGGGCGTTCCCAGCAGCGGGATGGGCGGGGCGGCTGCCATGGCACAGGGCCAGCCTGGGGAGAGTGGGAGCTGTACAGACCAGGCAGCCCATCCTGGACAACCCCCACAGCACTCTTCCATCCTCTCTATGCAGACTGGGCCCTCTGTCTCTGTCCCCTCCTCTTCTCCATCCTTATCTGTGTCCACCACGTCAGCCCAGCAGCAGCACAGCCCTGGGAGCAGGGTGCTCTTCACAGGGCCTCAAGGCTCCAGCATGATCCTCAGCCAGGAACACCTTCAGATGTTCCTTCAGCAGGTCAGTATGGCCCAGCTTCTACCTCACCTCTCTACCAATACTCTACCTCACCTCCACCTCCACCTACCACTCCTACTCTCTACCTCTCTACTCCTCAACCTCACCTCTCATCTCACCTTCTTTAACGCTCTCTACTCACTTCTCACTACCTCTACCCACCTCCTCACTACTCTCTACCTCACCTCTCTACTCTATAACCTCTCTACCTCACCTCTCTCACTACCTCTCTACCTCACCTCCTCACCACCTCTTAACCTCACCTCCTCACTACCTCTCTACCTCACCTCCTCACTACCTCTCTACACTCACCACCTCTCTACCTCTCTACTCACCTCTCTACCTCACCTCCTCTAACCTCACTACCTCACTCTCTACACTCACTCACCTCACTAACTCACCTCTCACCTCACCTCCACTCTCTCTACCTCACTCTCCTACACTCACACCCCACCTCTCTACTCAACTCTCTACCCACCAAACTCTACCTCACCACACCTTCTCCACCTCTCTACCTCTCACCACCTCTCACCTCCTACACACCTCTCTACCTCACCACCTCTCTCCCTCACCACCTCCTACTACCCTCACCACCTCTCTACCTCACCACCTCTCCTACCTCACCACCTCTCTACTCTAACCACCTCTCCACTTCACCACCACTCTTCTACCTCACTACCTCTCTACCTTACCTCTCTACACTCACCTCTCTACCTCACACTCCTACTACCTCTCTACCTCACCTCTCTACCTCACCTCTCACTCACCTCTCTACCTCCACCTCTCTACCTCACCACCTCTGCTACCTCACCACCTCTCTCTACCACCCTCTACCTCACCACCTTATCTACCTCACCTCTCTACTCACCACCTCTCTACCTCACAACCTCAACTACCTCACCACCTCTCTACCTCACCACCTCTCTACCTCACCACCTCTCTACCACCACCATCTCTACCTCACCACCTCTCTACCTCATCTCACTCTCTACCTCACCACCTCATTCTCCTCTCTACTCACCTCTCTACCTCTCCTCTCTACCCCTCTACTTGGGCGGTGACAGTTATGACTTTGTCAGCCGTTTATGGTTAATTGACCGTTAATCGAGACCTCTCCAGGCCGTAACCCGACAAGCTGCACCTTGGGTATCTCTATTTAATAAAGTCAATGAATCTAAAAACACCGTCACAATAAAATACATTATTTATTTTAGGTTTAAAAAAACATGATGGAAAAAATGTATTTCAGAAGAACAGAAATGAGTCCTACTGTATGTTATCTGGCTATGATATAGACTGTAGGCTGTTCATTTATCGACTAGATACTGTATGTTATCTGGCTATGATATAGACTGTAGGTTGTCATTTATCAGACTAGATACTGTATGTTATCTGGCTATGATATAGACTGTAGGCTTGTTCATTTAGCAGACTAGATACTGTATGTTTATCTGGCTATGATATAGACTGTAGGCTTGTTCATTTATCAGACTAGATTTCTGTATGTTATCTGGCTATGATATAGACTGTAGGCTTGTTCATTTAGAGACTAGATACTGTATGTATCTGGCTATGATATAGGACTGTAGGCTTGTTCATTTAGCAGACCTAGATACTGTATGTTATCTGGCTATGATATAGACTGTAGGCTTGTTCATTTATCAGACTAGATACTGTATGTTATCGTATGATAAGACTGTAGGCTGTTCATTTATCCGACTAGATACTGTATGTTATTGGCTATGATACAGACTGTAGACTTGTTCATTTATCAGACTAGATACTGTGTGTTATCTGGCTTGATCTAGACGTAGGCTTGTTCATTTGTCAGACTAAAATCTGTATGTTATCTGATGATATAGACTGTAGCTTGTTCATTATCAAACTATATACTGTATGTTATCTGGCTATTCTCCATGATATAGATGGAAAAATAGACATGATAAAGCATATTTCACCATCAGACTATTCTCAGTTGAATATTGTCTTTTACCTAATATGTACAATTAGTTGTGATTTAAAATGGCCGACGTATCAAATGGCAGGAACAGGAAGAAGAAAAACAGATTATGCACTCGAATAGTGAATGGAGGCCACTTTTCCCTCAGGTAGGTTTTTCTCTCATGTCTGGATGGCTACTCGCGTTATTTTCTGCGGACAGGTGATATATCCCGCCAAACGTGTGGGCACTCCACCCTGCTGCCCCTAGTGCTTGCAAACCAAGTGAATCTTGTTCCAGACATCAATAGTAACGGAGCGCATTCTGAAAGTGTTCAGACCCCTTCTGTTTTTACACATTTTGTACGTTACAGCTTAATTCAAAAATGGATTACATTAATTTTTTCCTCATCAATCTACACACAATACCCCTTAATGACATACAATAACCCCTTAATGACATCACAGTACCACCTTAAATACATCAAGTACCCCTAATGCATCACAGTACCGCATAATGACATCACAGTACCCCATAATCACACCATAATGACATCACAATACCCCATAATGACAAAGCAAAAACAGAATTTTGAGGGGGGGAATCGAATTTTATTCAAACTAATATCACATTTACATAAATATTCAGACTCTTTACATAACTTTGTTGAAGCACCTTTGGCAGCGATTACAGCCTCGATGCTCCTTGGGAATGACGCTACAAGCTTGGCACACCTGTATTGGGGAGTCTCCCATTCTTCTCTGCAGATCCTCTCAATGCTCTGTCAGGTGGATGGGAGCGTCCGCTGACAGCTATTTTCAGGTCTCTCAGAGATGTTCGATCAGTTCAAGTCCGGGCTCTGTTGGGCCAGGAATTCAGAGACTTGTCCCAAAGCACTCCTGTGTTGTCTTGGCTGTGTGCTTCGGGTCGTTGTCCTGTTGGAAGGTGAACTTCACCCCAATCTGAGGTCCTGAGCACTCTGGAGCAGGTTTTCATCAAGGATCTCTGTACTTTGCCCCGTTCTTCTTTCCCTCGATTCCCGACTAGTCTCCCAGTTCCTGCTGGAAAAATCCCCACAGCATGAGCTGCCACCACCATGCTTCACATAGAGATGGTGCCAGGTTTCTTCCAGATGTGATGCTTGCATTCAGGCCAAGAGTTCAATCTTGGTTTCATCTGACCAGAGAATCTTGTTTCTCATGGGTCTGAGAGTCCTTTAGGTGCCTTGTCAGAGTGGTTTTGGAGGGCAGTAGAGCCCGAGTCAGGCCATTAGGCCTGTTGGTCTTAGAGCCCTGAGTACCAGGCCATTAGGACCTGATGTCATTAGAGCCCTGAGACCAGGCCATTAGTGACCCGATGGTCGTTAGAGCCCTGAGTTACCAGGCCTAGTAAGGCCTGATGGTCGTTAGAGCCCTGAGTACCAGCCCATAGGACCGATGGTCATAGAGCCGAGGTCGTAGAGCCCTAGTACCAGGCCATTAGGACTGATGGCGTTAGAGCCCTGAGTACCAGCAAGGCTTTACTAGTACAGGCCATTAGGACCGATGGTCATTAGAGCCCTGCGAGTACCAGGCCATTAGGACCTGATGTCATTAGAGCCCTGAGTACCAGGCCATTAGGACCTATGGTCGTTTAAGAGCCTATACCAGGCCATTAGGACCTGATGGTCGTTAGGCCATGAGTACCAGGCATAGGACCTGATGGTACGTAGTACTAAAAACGTATGTCCAGGGTGCATAAGAGGCAATTGCAGTGGTCGACGGTCCACGTATAATTTGAATGTGGTCTGGACTCATGACTGCCGATGAGGAATACTGTCACCGCAACAGCCCTACTCTACCTCTCCTCTTTACCTCTCTACCTGTCTTTTACCTGTCCCTCTACCTCCACCCCTACTCTACTGTCCTCTATACCGTCCTCTCTACCTCACCCT